>NC_053022.1:229846756-230146756 GCF_003073215.2 Triticum urartu
AAAGAGCCTAATATTGGGGATGCCCATGGAAACCCCAAGATAATCTCAGGACACCTAAAAGCTAAAGCTTGGGGATGCCCCGGAAGGCATCCCCTCTTTTTCGTATACATCTATCGGTAACTTTACTTGGAGCTATATTTTTATTCACCACATGATATGTGTTTTGGTTGAAGCGTCTTTTATGATTTGAGTCTTTGCTTTTTAGTTTACCACAATCATCCTTGCTGTACACACCTTTTGAGAGAGCCATACATGATTTGGAATTTGATAAAATACTCTATGTGCTTCACTTATATCTTTTGAGCTTTATAGTTTTGCTCTAGTGCTTCACTTATATCTTTTAGAGCACGGTGGTGGATTTGTTTTATAGAAACTATTGATCTCTCATGCTTCAATTAGATTATTTTGAGAGTCTTATTAGCATGGTAATTTGCTTAAAATCCTAATATGCTTGTATGCAAGATTAATAATAAAACTTTCGTATGAGTGTGATGAATACTAAGAAAAGTTTGATGCTTGATGATTATTTTGAGATATGGAGGTAATAATATCAAAGTCATGCTAGTTGAGTAGTTGTGAAATTGAGAAATACTTGTGTTGAAGTTTGCAAGTCCCGTACCATGCACATATGGTAAACGTTATGCAACAAATTTGAAACATGAGGTGTTATTTGATTGTCTTCCTTATGAGTGGCGGTCGGGGACGAGCGATGGTCTTTTCCTACCAATCTATCCCCCTAGGAGCATGCGCGTAGTGCCAAGGTTTTTGATGACTTGTAGATTTTTGCAATAAGTATGTGAGTTCTTTATGACTAATGTTGAGTCCATGGATTATACGCACTCTCACCCTTTCATCCTTGCTAGCCTCTTCGGTATCGTGCATTGCCCTTTCTCACATTGAGAGTTGGCGCAAACTTCGCTGGTGCATCCAAACCCCGTGATATGATATGCTCTTTCACACATAAACCTCCTTATATCTTCCTCAAAACAGCCACCATACCTACCTATTATGGCATTTCCATAGCCATTCCGAGATATATTGCCATGCAACTTTCCATCATCATGACACATTCATCATTGTCATATTGCTTAGCATGATCATGTAGTCGACATAGTATCTGTGGCAAAGCCACCGTTCATAATTCTTTCATACATGTCACTCTTGATTCATTGCATATCCCGGTACACCGCCGGAGGCATTCATCTAGAGTCATCTTTGTTCTAGTATCGAGTTGTAATCATTGAGTTGTAAATAAATAGAAGTGTGATGATCATCATTATTAGAGCATTGTCGTGAGGAATAAAAAAAAGAGAAAGGGCATAAAAAAGGAAAAAGGCCCAAAAAAATGAGAGAAAAAGAGAGAAAGGACACTGTTACTATCCTTTTACCACACTTGTGCTTCAAAGTAGCACCATGATCTTCATAGTAGAGAGTCTCTCATGTTATCGCTTTCATATACTAGTGGGAATTTTTCATTATAGAACTTGGATTGTATATTCCAACAATGGGCCTCCTCAAGTGCCCTAGGTCTTCATGAGCAAGCAAGTTGGATGCACACCCACTAGTTTCTTTTGTTGAGCTTTCATGGCAATCCCTACTCCTTGCATTAACATCAATCGGTGGGCATCTCCATAGCCCATTGATTAGCCTCGTTGATGTGAGACTTTCTCCTTTTTTGTCTTCTCCACATAACCCCGCTCATTATATTCTATTCCACCCATAGTGCTATGTCCATGGCTCACGCTCATATATTGCGTGAAAGTTTATAGGTTTGAGATTACTAAAGTATGAAACAATTGCTTGGCTTGTCATCGGGGTTGTGCATGATGAGAGCATTCTTGTGTGACGAAAATGAAACATGACTAAACTATATGATTTTGTAGGGATGAACTTTCTTTGGCCATGTTATTTTGAGAAGACATAATTGCTTAGTTAGTATGCTTGAAGTATTATCATTTTTATGTCAATATGAACTTTTGTCTTGAATCTTTCAGATCTGAATGTTCATACCACAATTAACAAGAATTACATTAAAATTATGCCAAGTAGCACTCCGCATCAAAAATTATGTTTTTATCTATTACCTACTCGAGGACGAGCAGGAATTAAGCTTGGGGATGCTTGATACGTCTCCAACGTATCTATAATTTTTGATTGCTCCATGATATATTATCTACTGTTTTGGACTATATTGGGCTTTGTTTCCCACTTTTATATTATTTTTGGGACTAACCTATTAACCGGAGGCCCAACCCATAATTGATGTTTTTTTTCCTGTTTTAGGGTTTCGAAGAAAAGGAATATCAAACGAAGTCCAAACGGAATGAATCCTTCGGGAACGTGATTTTCTCATCAGATAAGACCCAGGAGACTTGGACCCTCCGTCAATAAAGCCATGAGGCGGTCATGAGGGTGGAGGGCGCCCCCTAGGGCGCGCCCCCTGCCTCATGGGCCCCTTGAAGCTCCACCGACGTACTTCTTCCTCCTATATATATATCCACGTACCCCCAAACAATCAGAACATGAGCCAAAAACCTAATTCCACCGCCGCAACTTTCTGTATCCACGAGATCCCATCTTGGGGCCTGTTCCGGAGCTCCGCCGGGGGAGGCATCGATCACGGAGGGCTTCTACATCATCATCCAAGCCTCTCCGATGAAGTGTGAGTAGTTTACTTCAGACCTACGGGTCCATAGTTAGTAGCTAGATGGCTTCTTCTCTCTTTTTGGATCTCAATACAATGTTCCCCCCTCTCTCGTGGAGATCTATTCGATGTAATCTTCTTTTTGCGGTGTGTTTGTTGAGACCGATGAATTGTGGGTTTATGATCCAGTCTATCTATGAATAATATTTGAATCATCTAAGAATTCTTTTATGTATGATTGGTTATCTTTGCAAGTCTCTTCGAATTATCAGTTTGGTTTGGCATACTAGATTGGTTGTTCTTGCCATGGGAGAAGTGCTTAGCTTTGGGTTCGATCTTGCGGTGTCCTTTCCCAATGACAGAAGGGGCAGCAAGGCACGTATTGTATCGTTGCCATCGAGGATAACAAGATGGGGTTTTTATCATATTGCATGAAACTATCCCTCTACATCATGTCATCTTGCTTAAGGCGTTACTCTGTTTTTAACTTAATACTCTGGATGCATGCTGGATAGCGGTCGATAAGTGGAGTAATAGTAGTAGATGCAGAATCATTTCGGTCTACTTGTCTCGGGCGTGATGCCTATATACATGATCATACCTAGATATTCTCATAACTATGCTCAATTCTGTCAATTGCTCAACAGTAATTTGTTCACCACCGTAGAATACTTATGCTCTTGAGAGAAGCCACTAGTGAAACCTATGGCCCCTGGGTCTCTTTATCATCATATTAATCTCCATCACTTTATTATTGCTTTGCTTTTACTTTTTACTTTGCATCTCTATACCAAAAATATTATTTATCATCTCTATCAGATCTCACTTTCGTAAGTGACCATGAAGGGATTGACAACCCCTAAGCGCGTTGGTTGCGTTGAGCTATTGTTTTTGTGTAGGTACGAGGGACTCGTGCGTGGCCTCCTACTGGATTGATACCTTGGTTCTCAAAAACTGAGGGAAATACTTACGCTACTTTGCTGCATCATCCCTTCCTCTTCGGGGAAATCCAACGCAGTGCTCAAGAGGTAGCAAACTCCTGCTTGCATCTACTACTACTACTCCACTCATCGACCGCTATCCAGCATGCATCTAGAGTATTAAGTTCATGAAAAAAGAGTAATGCCTTAAGCAAGATGACATGATGTAGAGGGATAAATTCATGCAATATGATAAAAAACCCATCTTGTTATCCTCGATGGCAACAATACAATACGTGCCTTGCTGCCCCTACTGTCACTGGGAATGGACACCGCAAGATTGAACCCAAAGCTAAGCACTTCTCCCGTTGCAAGAAAGATCAATCTAGTAGGCCAAACCAAACTGATAATTCGAAGAGACTTGCAAAGATAACCAATCATACATAAAAGAATTCAGAGAAGATTCAAATATTATTCATAGATAGACTGATCATAAACCCACAATTCATTGGTCTCAACAACCACACCGCAAAAAGAAGATTACATCGAATAGATCTCCACAAGAGAGGGGGAGAACATTATATTGAGATCCAAAAAGAGAGAAGAAGCCATCTAGCTAATAACTATGGACCCGAAGGTCTGAGGTAAACTACTCACACTTCATCGGAGAGGCTATGGTGTTGATGTAGAAGCCCTCCGTGATGGATGCCCCCTCCGGCGGAGCTCCGGAATAGGCCCCAAGATGGGATCTCGTGGATACAGAAGGTTGCGGCGGTGGAATTAGGTTTTTGGCTCCGTATCGGATCGTTTGGGGGTACGTAGGTATATATAGGAGGAAGGAGTACGTCGGTGGAGCAACAGGGGGCCCACGAGGGTGGAGGGCGTGCCTGGGGGGGGGGGTAGGCGCGCCCCCTACCTCATGGCTTCCTCCTTTATTTCTTGACATAGGGTCCAAGTCTCCTGGATCATGGTCGTTCCGAAAATCACGTTCCCGAAGGTTTCATTCCGTTTGGACTCCGTTTGATATTCCTTTTATGCGAAACTCTGAAATAGGCAAAAGAACAACAATTTTGGGCTGGGCCTCCGGTTAATATGTTAGTCCCAAATATAATATAAAAGTGGATAATAAAGCCCAGTCCAAAACAGTAGATAATATAGCATGGAGCAATAAAAAAATTATAGATACGTTGGAGACGTATCATAGCACTACGAATCGTTTGCAATCTGATGTATATCACCGACGGTTCCAATACGATTGACGTATGCTTTCCGATGTGGATTGCACACACTCATTTAGTTGAACCGTGTGCGGAGCAATTGCCAGGTTAAAATAAAAATATCCTATTTTGAATCGGCACGCAAAAAGCAAATTCGCCACAATATTCAATTGAACAAATAAACATAAATATCCCATTTTGAATCGGCGCGCAAAAAGCAAATTCGTCACAATATTTAATTGAACAAATATTGTCCACAGGAAGAACATTCATCAGATTTTGCAACAATTGCAATTGAACATATGTTAGCTAAATTCCAATGATTTGGCCACACATATATGCATTACATAATTAATCATAGTGTACGAAATACGAAAACCTCATCAGATGGAAAACAATGGATCCATGAGTTATATGTTTAGAGGCTAACTCTTACTCAATGTTTCAGGAGAAGGCATGCTGAAATCTTCATTATCACCAGTGGGATTGATGTAGTGATCCAGGAATAAGTCGCTGATAAATCTCCGAACCACCAGCAATTCACCAGCCGGGAGCGGTTCAGGGATCCTCGGTTTTAAGACGAGCTGCAGTATTTTTAAGATTAGAATGTGCCATATGAGTGGAGTAGAAGATATTAATTAAGATAGACTTACTGGTACTAATTCGCGAGGATCGTCACAACTATCAGCAGATTTGCTGATGGAGATCATATGTGTGCAAACATAATATCCACAAAGGTTGGTCCCTGCTTCTTGCCGAAGACATTGAAATTTTTTGTACAAAATTAGTCGTGTATTTGTCCTATTAGGAACAACCTAACCGGTGTTAGATATATTGTTTTTTCTTTGGACAAAATAGAAAGAGGTTTAGTTAGAAGCTTGAACATTTGACTAGCGTAAGGAAAGGTATTTGCAGACTGTTGGATAAATTTTCCAAAAAATAATGGATTTCGGTGTGTTACCGGAGAAACAATCTCGTGCTGCAGAGGTAGTTTCCTCTTGAACAGGTTCCCTGTTTTAGTTTCCCACAATGCGAGCACACTGCAAATGATGATGAATTTTGACAACATCAATTATTGAACCATATATGAATGCAAATTAATTTCAACATCATAGAATTCAATACCTATCCAAGAATTGTTGAAGATGCGTCAGATCGTGAGCGTTTGTTGACTCTCTGAGAGAATCGATGTAGTAAACCTTTGTTCTTGTTTGGAAAAATGAATACCAATATCCAGTGATTGGTACATATTAAGAAATCCATGAACTTACGAATGATGTATAAATATGAAAGACAATCAGTGTATGCGTGGTTGTTTACTTCACTTACCCTTCATGATATGGCCAGAGAAATGATTCTGCATGTGACGTGTTTTCGAAGATACGGACGACCGTGTTAACGGCCCAGTCCCGTTGGTCCTTTTCATGTAATGTTGTGCCATTTGCTAATGCAGGATCTATGAAATACACACTCTCACTTTGTCTTCTCTGCGCGTTCAATCCCCTGAGAGGAATAAAATGCAGTTAGCTGTTTATCGTTTACAACCTTGTATGGAGAAGTTGATCAGAGTTTGTTAAGTACTTACAAAATCACACATCTAACAAGAGTGGCATCGAGCACGTTGAAGTTGAAGAAGAGATGTAAGTCCTCGAAACTCACAATGATGGAACCAACATCGTGTCGGAAATGATCTCTGTTGTAGTGGACTAGCAAATGGTGATGACCTTCTGACATTTGATCCATGCAATATTGATGTAACTTGCGGCAACTGGAGCTGCACTCATCAAAGTATTCGCCAACAAGAAATGGCTGGCCATGGACGTAATTGTGTGCTTCAAGTACGCCTGCTTTTCTTTTAGCAAGCAACAATTCTACTTCTTCATCATCCATGGCCTCAGAAATAATATTACTCCCTGATTCGAACAAGCTGCTGTTAATTTGGTTCTGGGCGATGAGTGCTTTAAGTAAGAGGCAATCGTTCTCTTTCCTCTTCACTTTCCCGCTGCACTTCCTCGTGGTTGTGGGTGTAGCCTTTTTGGCCACTTCCTTCTTGGTACTTGAAGCATTTCTGGCAGAACGTCTGGTTGCCTGCACAGTAGACTGCCGAGCGGATGGTGAAGCTTGGACAAACTTCTTAGCAGACTGTTTATCTATGGCGGACCGCTAAGCTGGCGGTGCTGCAATGACGGACTGTTGGGCTGTAGGAGCAAAGGCATCGGACTGCTGACCATGCATTGAAGCTATGTCGGGTTTCTGCGAAGGTGGTGCCAACTTGTCGGTGTGCTGAGGAGGCCGTGCCAACACGTTGGTTTGCTGAGCAGGAAGTGCTGACGCATTGGTATGCTGATCACGCTCCTGCAGACCGACAGACTGATGAGCAGTTGGTTCTGGACCTACAGACTGCTTAGCAGGCGGTTCCGAAGCATCAGACTGCTTAGGAGTCTGTTCCACCAGGTTGGTTTGCTGAGCATGCGCTGTAGCCGGGTCTCCCCCCGCTGCTTCAGCGGTCGGCATCTGAACTGGTGGTGCGTCATCAGCAGTTGTAGGCCTTGCCACTGGCTGCTTTAGGGTGGAGGATGACATGGCCTGTATGCCACAAAGTTGGTCCGACTGATCACATGTTGATGCATCAGCCCGCGAGAGCTGCTCTAGCAAGGAGAGCGTCATCGGTTGAGGGGCGACAGTGGTTGCTCTTGGCGGGGCTTCAAGAATCTCATCGATGAACTCTATTTCCTTTCGTGGCCACTGGATGTGATGTAACAGTGTTTCTCCCAAGGTCCTTTGCTCATCGAAGTCTCCTAGGACATTCTTCAGGGCAAATTCGTTGAATCCAGGCTTTACTTCAATCACATAGCACTTCACACAGCCCGGCTTCAATGGCACATTGTCTAAGAAGAGGCCATCTTCCAAGAAGGGTGGGCAAACCCAGGCTGTTGCACATTTTAATGTACCTTTATATGTGTAAGCACGCCCTTTAGTCTATCTTTCATTCCAGATAGATCAGATATAGCATCATCACGAGAAGCTACAGTCTCAGTGATGCTGGGGTCAGCTGATGTACAACTACTCTTGTGTAGTGCTGTCGCACAATAAGCAACAACATCCATGCCCGCCTCCCCTTCCATCTGCTATCTATCTGTCAGTGTTAGAGTCTTCTGCATCATCATCATTGACTCCTCAACATCCTTTCGAACAGCCGGATACCGTCTTCAGCTTTTCAAACAATGCATTCTGCTTCATTTCACTCCTCGCCTTTTTCATGCTAAGCCTCTCTTCTTTGCTAAGTGTGAAAGCCCTCTTGTGCGGGACATTAACACCTATACCCCTTGCACGGACAGGGGGCTCTTTTGTGTCCAGAGCAATGGACAGAATGTCACATGGCCGTGAGTTCCTGTAGAACCTTCCAGGGATCGTGGAAGCCTCTACCATCACTTCATACAGTTTGGCGTCACGTGCGTTTTCAAAGTAATAAGTTCCATCATTACGTTTCTTTGCACGTCCCCACAAGTAGTCTCTGGTGCGTTCGCCCTTGTTTTCACTAAAGGCCGGACTCCCACCCGCCGCTACTGCTTCTTTGTCCTCCTGTTCCCATATCAGTTTCATGCCGTAGTATCCTGCCACACCCATACGGTGGGGGTGTATGTTCTTCTTCTGAAGTTCCGATTGCTTGAAATTCTTCGCGGAAAACTCTGGAGTTGTCCTGACCCTTTTGAATTCTGCCCGTCTGCCTTTGTAATTTGGGGGTATGCGGGGATTGGGTCCTTGCCTTCACTCAAGTACTTCTTGTACAACACGTGCTTCCAGTTCCTCCAAGCATCCCTAGCCTTCTTTAGTGCAGCGTGTTCCACCTGCATTCTCCACTGCTCTGGAACGTTGAAGTGATCCATGATCTCCTGGACTATCCTTCGCCGTGTTTCTGTGTCAGCCTTCCGAAACCCCGGCAGATTAATGTTGAGCCTTGCCCTGCCAACAAATCCACACACACTCCTGAACCTCATGCGTGCTTTATCTGGTTTAGTTGGAGCCGAGGACTTAAATCAATCTCGGTTACTTCATATACACCTTTAGGCTGGTGTGTGGGCTTCCTTGGAGCGTTCCTCCGTGTCCTGACCGGAAGGGTAATTGCTGCAGCTCTATCCCATTCAAGACTACTTGATCCCTGACAATCTGCTAAAGACCTAGGGTTGTCCGAATCAGATGAAGATACATGGCCTGAATGAGTGCTGTCGCTGCTACTCGGCATCTATAGAGAACACATGCGAAACTTAGGAAAGGAGGATAAGCATAAAACTAACAACTTGGTATCAAGCTTTCTAAACATGCCATGCCATAATTTAGAAAATGTACGGCTAATTTGTTAAGTTTGTGTGACTCGAGTGCCCGCGACCTGTAAATAGGTAGTAACTTATTGGAACAAATACAACTTATATGTAGTAAGGAAGGTAGATAATGAGCATATATACGCTCTCCGTTATTTTATAGCCAATTTGGGAACATACGGGACGAAATTGGAAGAGGGATTGCGAGGAAATATGCCTCACCACGATGGAGAGCAGTAACTAACAGGCTTCTTAATGCAAACCCGGCCGGACCACAGGTGAGGCGAGGGTTACTGCATCGATATGCTCGAGGGTGGCTGGCGTGCAAACGAAGACGGCGAGGCGCGTGCCTCCGCTTGTTGGGAACGGCAGTGGAGGTAGGCTTGACACCGAAGAGTGGCCACATGGCCGGGGTGAGCATGGCGACGCTGGAGAGGGTTTTGCTATGGATCTGGGGGAGGGGGAGCTGGCGAAGGAGATTGGGTGGAGTAGTTGAGTGAAACGCGGGCGGACGGTGGGGGGGGGGGGTTGTTGGCGGCCTAGGTGAAAAGGGTGAAAAATATCCCCCGTCGCCGCGCGCATGGAAAGGCCTATGCAAACAGTTGCCTCTAAGCGCTCGTGTGCACAAACAGAATAATTTCGTTTGAAATGAAGATGTACTAATTTTGAAATGAAGACGTGAGTTCATCGTTTCTCATCTAATTTTTTCACACGTAAACCAATCAATTTAACCACGGGTTTGATTTGCTGGCGCATTTTAGGTCTCGTGTGCTATATGTAAGACATTTTTTGGCATTTACCGTGCGTGTTTGCATATAAATCAATTCCTAACCGGACTGCATTTCCTGTCGAAAGGGATGAGGATTGCCATTCGATCTGGGAGCATGGAACGGTGCAGATGTACGATCCATGGGGTTTGGGTTCTGGCCAATTAGAACGCACGACTCAGATCGCACGCGCAACGAGGGGGGGGCATCGACCACGGTTTGGTAGGCACACGACTTTCATGTGTGAACCGTGTGCTATTTGAAAACATTTTTTTGGGAGGGGCTATTTGAAAACATGTACATGTGTTGTCGAAAGGGATGAGGATCGCCCTTCGATCAAGGAGAATCCAACGGTGCAGACGTATGTGGGGTTTGGGTTCTGGCCAATCAGAACGCTTGACTCAGATCGCGCGCGTGGCAGAGGGGGGGGGTGCATCGGCCACGGTTTAGTGGACACACGACTTTCGTGAGTGAACCGTGTACTCTTTGCCACATCATCATATTTTCTATTCCCGGGTGCACGATACCGTCTATAATACCCCCACTATGGCCACCCTAATAAGGCTGGTCGTAATATGGGAGTATCAAGCGGTATGATGCATGCCAACTAGACTTTTTGGATGATGTGGCACACAGTTAAATGATGAAAGAGAGGGTTTGTGGTATCATATCATGATGCTGTATCATATTAAATGTTGTACTACTTTGTGTCATGCATGGTAATTAATAAGGAACCTAAGATACTAACTCATGATACTACGCATTACGGAGGTATTGCCGATCATATACTAGTATCATGCATATATACTCCCTCCTTTCCAGTTTATAGGCTTATCTCAAAATTTTAGTTTTTCCATTTTATAAGGCTCAATTTGGTTGTTCCCCATCACATGTCCAGATTCAAGGTGCATTAAATCATTGCATGCAAGTATTAAGAGAAAGTTGACAAATGCATGTACTTTATATATGCATGCATGTATTGCAATTAATACATTGTAAAACATAAATTTTTGAGGAAAACAAAAGCATTAATTGGGTGTTCTTGCAAACTACAAAAGGTATTCCACCACTCACCATCTACCTTGGTTGGTGAGATTTTTGAATTGAGCCCTATAAGGGTGGTTGTAATGGGGAGTATCATATATATATACTAGTAGTATCATGCATATATATATATCTACTCCTAATGTCTCAGTTGGTAGGTCGCGTTCTGGGTTTTATTTTCGTCCCACCATTTTCGTCCGGTTTTTTTTCGTCCTCAATCCCACCTCCCACTTCCCGGTACCAAAAAGAAAACCAACCAAAACCAGGTAAAAAGGGAGCGATGCCTCCAGTCCTCGCACGCCTTGCACTCGCATGACTCAATGAAAAAAGACCAGTGAAAAAAGACCTACGAAAGAAGACCTACGAAAGAAAAAACAACGACAAAAAATCAGGCGACTCGCACGCACGAGTGAGGCCTCCAGATCCCTTCTCCACCGCCCGACGCCGCCAGCCCCGTCCTCCTCCCTGGCTCCCGGTGGCGCCCGCTCCCCATCTCCTCCTGCGATCCTGGCGTCGCCTCGCCCCACCTTCTCACTCACTCCCGGCGCCACCCCGCCCCACATTCTCCCTCACCACTGGCGCCGCCCAACCCCAACCTTCCTGGATCTTGGTGCTGCCCCGCCCCCACCTCCTTCCTCGCTCCCGACTGCCCATGCCGCCTATGCGCGCCCCTCCCTCAGCCCACCGGCGACCTCCCATCCTCCACCGTCTACCCCACCGTCGGATCTCCTCCTCCCCTCTCCTTCTCTCCCTCGCGGACGCGTCAAACGCACGAAATTTCCCTCCTCGCGGCCGGAACCCTAGCTCGTGCCTGTGAGGACTGGGCTGGAGGTGCGGCACGGGATTCGCACCGCAGGATTCGCCAGCGATGAGTCCAACAGGTCGTCGAATCGGGGAACGGGATGGCGCACCCTGCTGGAGCCGCCGGTCGGGACGAGCGCGGCGGCGACGAACGTTGGTGCGCCTCCGTTTCCTCGACCTCCAAGGACACGGGCACCAGATTTGTTCTCGCCTGACCAGCCTCGGTATCCAGCTCCCTACAGCCACCGCTGGCGTTGACTCCCAAGGATTGACCCGCCTCTCGCCTTTCCTCTTTCGATTCACCCCGTTGATTTGTGTGTGATCGATTTGCATTTTTTATGATTCCAAATAGCAGGCGAGGATGACGACGACACCAAAGATGACGAGGCCCCGAGCTCGAGCACGACCACTACGACGCACTGCACAAAGGCCCCTGCTTCCTGCCTGCCCTTCCCTTTGCTTGGGTAGCTCCTCCCTCTCCCTCTCCTTCAAAGAACTAATATTTAGTTTCATTGCTTTTGTGTGTGCAAACATATTGACCGCCTCCATATGGCTGTTTATGTAGAAGATAGCTCACTCCAGATGTTCTTCCTGTCCTTCTCCTTGGTTGATGAGCGCTGCACTCACTCATGTATGCAGGTTGAGTCCAAGCACAAGTAAGCACCATTATGTATGCTGAAAGACGACTCTATTCAAATATTCTTTTTCTATCCTGGTTTGTCGATTTGTGTGTGATTGATTTGCGTTTTTTCCGATTTCAAACAGTAGGCGAGAAGACGACGGTGACGCAGAGGAGGACGAGGACCCGCGCTCCAGCCCGACCACGACTATGCACCGCACGGTCCCTGCTTCCTGGCTGTCACCAATTGCCCCCTTCCCTTTACAGTATTACTCTATTTGTTTTCATTGCTTTTCACCTAGTTTTGCACACTTTCTGGCCCTTCATTTTTTTGTGTGCAGATGTTCTGATCGCCTCCATACGGTTGTTTCCGTCCTCCTGCTCGTGCTGTCTCCATCCTCCTGCTCAAGTCGTCGCCGTCGCCTCCCATCCTTCATGGTCTGCATGTGTGCGCCCACTGTTGGAGGACGACGTTGAACATGAAGCGGAGCCCAGCCGGAGCGGTCTGACGCGGTGGTCGTGGCCAAGGAGCGGTGGTCGATGCCATGGAGCAGGGGCGCTCGCTCGCCTGCACATCGGCTGCGTTCTGAACTAATGCTTTCTGCAACTGCAATGTTCCCCTTCACATTGTATCTTGTGTAGGCAGAAGGAATGCAGCTCAGTGACGGCGTCAGCTACAACTGGATCGATGGCCTAAAGGCTTTTACTAAGAAGATGAAGAATTTTCTAGAATAGTGTCCATCAACAAAGAGTCTTACTACTACCGGTTGGAGAGGCTCTATCCTCAGGTGATTGATTACTTAAGAAGTATACTGAATCATGATATCCATCGATCTAATTTTGTATAGGAAGTTTGAAAAACTAAAGAATCTATGGTACATGATTTGATTTACTCATTTAGATTTTAGTAAATTGTGACCGGAAGTTTTTTTCACAAAACCAGTGCACCACCCTTTCTACACACATCATTCATGGATTGGCAGACTAAAGGTTCTATTCAACATCTTTGGTGGATTGCATAAATGGGCTAGAGTAAAAATATACCAGAATTGTTATATGTGCTTAGGGAAGTGGGATTAGATCAAGATTTTTTTGACAAAATGAGAAATCAATGGCTCAAGGAGAGTAAGCCCAAAGAGATAAGTATTGTTTTCCTTTAGTAGCTTGCTGCATAATTCATTCAAACATATTTAGAGTGGAGCAGGAATATTCAAACAAGGAAATGTACACAATATCTGTTAGTATACATGTGACACTTTCCTGTCTTTCGACTAATGATTGCCTCCTGCCAGGTATCACTAATAGCACATTCATCACATCATTTGTGTAGCTCATTCTGGTGTAAGTCGGCCCAATTTAGAAAAGATTTTAAAGCAGATTCATACAGGTTATAGAAGTCAGAGTCAAATAGTATAATAAGTGATTTGTTTGTGCATAATTTCTAATTGATCGTCTTCTAAGGATAAATGGAACTGCTACCTTTCCTCTCTCCAATAAACTATTAGACCCTGCTTGTAACTATTTTTCATCTTGGTGTGATTTATAAGGGAGGCCATGCCATTAGTTTTTTGTTATTACATGCTGTGATGACCCCGATTCATTGATGTATAGTGTCGTATGTGGTCAATTACCTAATATGGTAGTATCACTTCTCCTGGTTTGCCTTGGTCTGAAATCTGACTTTGGACTGATTGTAGTCAATCTGAATTAGTGAGGTTCTTTTTTCCAACTGTCCATGTTCAGTTCTCTACATTATCATGCATTTCCTTTGGTTTAAAGATGTCATGATGTTCACCAAGGCAGAGAAGAAATGTTTTAAAGTTGTCCCTTCAATTGAAACAAGTATGACTTGGTCCTTAGTGCCTATGCGGACATGAAAACGGAAGGTCGAGAGGTTTAAATATGTCATGATGTTTACAATTGCGGATATCCTGCTTCAGGTACTTGCCTGATAACTCACAATTTCAACGCGGAAGTTACTAATCTGTAAGACATGCCCTCTCTCATTCAATGATGTCCTGAAATTTTCACACAAAGCTTTGTAATCTTGCCAAGTCACAAGAGAGCCAAGTAATCATGCGAATTTTCAGAGAACTTCAAGTGGCATGCCACCATTTGCAATGGTTGTGATGTAGTGATAATTAATAAACTGCAGGCCTTCTAAATATTCTAAAGTTGCATATCTAAGAGCATATTATATTTCTCATAAACAACTGGAGTTAAGCTTCTATCCTCTTCCTGTCTTGAAGGAATTATCTGTTGAGTAAGCTACAGTCTCTTTATTTGACTAGCTAGGCTGTGTTACATACATGTATAAGATGATGCTTCTGTGGCTATAACTGGTGCCTGCCGCGCTAAATAGGAAACACCCTATTAATTACCCACCTCAATTTCATTAGTGCGTCCGGCCTGTGAATTTTACCCCAGACTATAAATCCCCTCCCAACGAAACCCTATAGGTGTACTATGACTCTTAATAGTGTATCCTTATAAAAGTCAGTGTGGTGGGTTATTTTTTTGGTGTGGTTAGAGAACTCGACTCCATTTGGAACGAGGGTTTGAGTTTTATTTTTCCTAAACCTTTGAGAGGCAGAGCCATGGAAATATTTTGTGCTCTCATTCCTCTGGATGGAAGCTCTAACTTTTCCTCTTTGTTTCCAATAAGCTACTTTCTTCGAGATTGTGCAATGAAGAATTTTGATGATAAGGGATCGTAGAGCCTCGGGTGACTAGCATTAAGATAGGAAGGCTGTTGCCGCCCTTGTCCCTTGCTGCTAGGTTGCCACGGTGGCGTCAATCACTGGCTTATTTAGAACAATAGTTAGTGGATTTTGTGATAAGGGTGAGGGCCGAGAGTGAGAGGGACGGGGTTGGGATTGGTCTGTTGCATGCGTGAAATTATTTCACTACTTCAGAAAATATGGCAAATTGCATTTCATTAGAGATTGATTTACAGCAAATTGCATGAGCGAGTGGTTCATGCATTTTTCATCAAGTCGTACATTTTCTTGGTTATGACATAAGGGTAAATGTACTGGTTGGTTGCTTCAAGACTTAATAACAGACACTATGACAATGGCTCAAGAGATATCAGATCTACCTTCTTGGTTGGGGCATTATGGGTGGCGCACGCCTCAGCCCCCTTGTTGGCCGTGGTGGATGGACATGAACACGAGGGGGGATCAGGGCGGAGAGCAGGGTGGTTGGCGGGGGACTCATCCTTGGCAGTTCATGGGAAAGTACGGTGTGAAGCAGAGGGGGCGCCATGGCGAAGGTGAGGTAGCCGTCATCCGGTCATCTGTACTCCTAATGTCTCAGTTGGTAGTCTCTGCTCACCGGTTAAATTTCGTCCCACCAACACTATTTTTTTCATCCTCCCTCCCACCTCCCACTCCCAGCTATTTCCACCGGCTTTATTTTATGTGATCTGAATCTGAGCGAGTCTTAAATTTTGGTGCAGTGTGAAAGGAGGAAAATGGTTGCCGGAAAGCAGGTAGATCTACACCTTGAGAGATGGCATTTTGCGGTACATTGTTTAGGTAAGGATATTGTGCTTTCTTCTGAAAACTCTAGACTGTCGACAAGATTGAGTTGTGTTCCATTTTTTAAAAATTACTTAGAATCCTGCTTCTGGCAATACTACTATGAACTGGCATACCTCGTGATCATGAGAGGGTGACAAGTTCCTGATCCCCAAGAACGCCCTCATGTGTGGCTGCCGGTCGTCGGACAAGACATCTCTAACGACTTAGCCACACAGCGAACCTAAGTTCGTCATGGGAGGATGTCACCTTGGACTGGAGCAACAGACGTCAAAAATTTACCAGGAAAAAAGGCTCACAAATAAGAGTGACCCAAACACAAATTGTCGTACGTTTGCAATTAAACTCTTAGTAGCAGCTTGATTCTTACTATTGTTACTTTGGTGGTGGGTATAATTAGTCATGTAGTAGCATCTTAGCTTCATCTTATTTCTTGAGAACATATCTAGCTATCAGATCTTCAAGAGTACACCATAAAAATTGAAACGCCTATCAGCTTCATAGAAGAAAGTTAGTCTTATGATAGAAGAAAGGCCCATCAGCCCTTATAGTGCCTTATTGGTTAGCGACTGCTTTTCAAGCTCAACTGATTACTGACTACGTCCAACAACATATGACTGACATGACCAAGTAGAAGTAAATTTCGTTGTGATCAAGATGGTGCCTTTATTTTGGAAAACACGATTGAGATGGGTAGGCGCATGGGCATCTCACCGGAACAAATAGACATACTGATTTCACTCATACATAGGTTGATTATATTATACGGTCAACTCACGAAGTAGCCGGATACCTTCTGCTTGAAGTTTGAAAGCCATTAGCATGCTAAATTATATGGATGTGCTGGTCTTGACATGTGTGCACGTACATTGAAAAATAAACTTGAGTAATGATTAATACCTTGTTTACTCTTTGTTTGGTTTACAGGTATTTGGAGTATCTATTATGTTTCAGAATTTCTTGAACTATGGTATCTCCATATCCATCTAATGAATGCCCCCCCCCCCCGTAATTTCATTCAAGATATCTTAAGGAGAAATTTGGTTTTTGGTGAACTAAAACAATATACCAATAAAAATTTAGCGCTTGGCTATACATATGAATGTTAACTTTGTTAAAATAATTCTCCCTTTATAAGAGAAGATTTCTTAGTTCAAATATATTTTTTGAAAAAATATAGTATTTTCCTGACAAACCTTTTGATTCCTCAACATCCATATCTCAGAAGGATAATAGTGGTGTGTTTATGTTGCTTTGGGTCTCTTATCACTCGGATCATTCATCAGAAAAATATTTAAAAAATAATTCTATTTTGACGTTTCCTTTGTGTTCATTGTTCCATCATAGTAGTTTAGGTGCACATGAAACCAGACCATATGTTTCAGTTTCACTCTTTGGACCATGATGGTGGTGTGCAAGGTGGGCTAGATCGTAATGCTAAAAGAATCAATGGAGGTTATTGGATAGCTTTTAGATTCTCCAAAAAATAATCTAGCAGATGGATGATCCTATTATCACGTATGGTGGTGGTGTGCAAGGAAATGGAGCAGCATGATGGTAGCTAATGCTGTTATTTTCACATGTAAGATGTATGAGCTTCAGTTTGTCATGCTATTATCATGTATAGTAAAAAATGATTAGTTTAATCGGAATTTAGAGTTTCATTCTTAGTTCTCTGAAATATTGTTTTTATATGTAATTCCTGCAGAGTGTAGTATATTGGGAGCCAAGGCCGAGTAGCAAGCCATGTGTCACCGCAAGGACAGGAGAGAGATTTAATTAATTGTATTTGCAAGATTTGGTCTTTCCTTCTTGTTTTCCTGGTCATCTCACAGGTTTTATCACTTACATTTCCTTCTATGGTGGTCTGATCATTGTACTTTGGGACATTGTACTTTTAGGACGTAATGTGCACTTCTGGTTGTTATTTTAAATTGCTCATGTCTTGATATGTCTTTCAAATTCTTGACATCTGCGCCAGTAGCCTAAACCTCCATGGCATGCTCCATCGGAGTATTTTGTTTGTTGTACAATTTTCAAGTGCGACCTTCCAATTTATTTTGTTGTAACTATAAGGTTTGGCACCTCAGATAAGTTCTTGAAATACCAATGTCATATTTCAATTAGAAAATAAGATTTAGTTTGATCATGCATGCAATTGTAATAACCCTACTTTCAGCTTTTATGTACTGGTTTAAATAGTTAAATCTTCTAGATTCTTTGGCATATTTTCTTGGAATTATACTATGAGAGCATCTTAGTTTTCACTAAGTGATAAAATACATTTTCTATTTCCGTAATACAGGTCATTAGTGGTCACTTGGGATGGGTGCGATCTGTAGCATTTGATCCAGGGAACAAATGGTTTTGTCCTGGTTTTGCTGATAGGACAATAATGGTAAGCCCCACAACCTGCATTCCTTTCCTAGAAATTTAAGATGAATTCATGTATACATGCAAGTAGTTGATACAACAACCTATTAGTTACTCGGATGCTTGCTCTATTGGTGTCTGCATTTTAAGGAGGAAGAAGCCGAAGGTAGAAGACAAACAACAACCATTCGATGAAGATCCAACGTTGCTCGAGCAGTGGCGTCATAGTCGAAGGCGGGAAGAGGGTTGACAGGTGTGGGTGGGGGTGCGATGGCTCGCTGAAAAAATCTGGTTACTGGGTTGGTCCACAGGGATAGTCGAGGGTGGCGACAGGGGAGGGCAGGGAAGCAACGCGGTCGGGGGTGGTGGCGATGGGTCGATCAGCCGGTTGTAGTTGGCGGTTCAGTAGGAGCAAGAGGTCAGGGGTAGAGGATAAACAACAACCATTCGACTAAAGACCCAACAACCCTCATAAATCAACTTTGCATCAAATTTTTATAGTCTGACATATAACTGACACCCTTAATACCGAGATATTTAGAATATTTTTGATCATATTTATATGAAAAAAATATCATCTTATGCAATACTAAAGTTATACATTATAAAAATTGAACTCGTGATGTGCATCTAATGATATTGATTCCGTATTGTGATTTTTTTGTATTTTCTATAAAGTTGGTAAACTTTACAAAGTTTGACTTTAGACAAATCTTATATGCGAGTAAAAGGACCGGAGGGAGTACTATGTTGCTTTCTACATGTCTTCTTATGGCTTTATTAAAGATCTTCATTTTTATGGGTTTAAACACAAGATGTTATTTTTGTAGCACATTTCTGATAAGTTTTTCTTCTATAAAGCTATAATTTCAACCACATTCTAAAATATAAATGGGATTTGGTGATAAGTAATCATTGTGTTTGTTCATAATCTATCAGACACGACAACGTTCATGTCGAATGTGTTCTAGAAATGTTCTTTGATAAATATGTTTTTAGCTATTAATATTTTAGTATGGTCTTAAATTTATCAATTCACATATCACTTCGATAAACAATTTTTAGTTGGGAGAATCAAGAAAGAAAGAAAAGAAGAGCGCTTCAAGGGTAAAAAGGTAGTTGCCGATGCAGCCCGTTGCAACGCACGTGCATCCCATCGTGCAACATGGTAAGTAAAGTATTTTGTCTATTGTTATCATGGTTTATTGTTGTTTCTAATAGCTCCACTTGTAGATTTATCTTCCCTATGCATTCATCGGCCGATACATCTTGTACGTCATCGACAAAGAGGCACGTCGTATATATATTATGGACCCTATTCAAACATCACAATCGTCAGAGGATAAAAATTTGAGGCATGCATTGAAATTAAAAAGTTTTGCAAGGATTTCAAACAAGCACTCAAAATAAAGCTGTCTGGTTGGAATTCCGATATATCTAAATGGCAACGTTTATTTCCGTTTAGTATTCCAACGGGTATAGATGGTAATGAATTCATAAGAAAAACTTTTATTTTTGTTATCACTATATTTTTTATTTATTAATTTAAAAAATTGCAGGATTGTGTTTGCCTATTTTGTTTTTCATTTTATGCTCTGGTGGAATGGTAAAGAATTGGTCAAGCCGGTTTGCACGGTGAGTATTGTCCGTTACATGTTTTAAGACCTTTGGCGTGAACTTCTCATACTAACTATATATATTTGTTTGTGCAGAATGGGTATGAGTTGAGGAAACAATTTTTACTATACTTGCTAAAACGTCGTGGGAATGAAGCTAAAGAAAACTTTCCAGATATTGTGAAAGAATTTCTTGAGCGCATCATCTAGATATTGATAGTTTTGTAACAGATGTTTAGTTTGAACATCGCTCAGTTTGTTACATGGACATGTTGTTAATCTTTAGTTTTGTTTTACATTACAAAATTGGACTTCAATTATTCAATAATTGTGTTTGTGTTATATTGTTTGCACATATGAAATTTAACATGTAACTTTTGCAAACTATTTTAAGAGCCCGTGGCAACGCACGGGCACTCTACTAGTATATATATATATACTAGTAGTATCATGCATATATATGATAGTGTAGCTAGGATACTAGCTACTTTCGTAATGCATAGTATCATAAGTTAACATCTTAGGTTGCCTTGCTAATAACACAAAGTATTAGTACAACATTTAATATGACACGGTATCATGATATGATACCACATCCTCTCTTGTGTGCCACATCATCTAGAAAGTCTAGTTGGCATGCATGATACCGCTTATGATAATACCATTACAACCAGCCTAGCTAAACCGGAAAGGAGGGAGTATGAGACTAGCTAGCCACAATGGAGAGTAGTACACTAGTAACATACACATATCCCTAGACTATATATGTTACTACCTTCATAGTGGGTAGTAACATAAGTGTAGTGTGATGCAAAGCTTCATTTCTTATGTTACAGACTCATATTGCATTGGGACATTTGATGCTACAATAACTATCTAAGTTACTGAAACTATCTCTCTCCTCATTAACTTATTGCCACATAAGCAAGTTTCCTGAGTTGGAGTCGGTGTTACTGCTGAAGTTACTCCCACTGTGGCTAGTCTGATACTAGCTAGTCGTCTATGATATACTAGCTACCTCACTAAGAGAATGGTTAATAATACAGCCAAGGGTCGGCTATAAGAAGTTGACATGTCATATACAACCAACCTCTTAGCGGGTATGTACAATAATAAGTTTTATATATGTACTAGTTTATCGATAGTTGGCCCACCTTACATCCTCACAAAGTGTCTTGGGTCTCATGTTGCAGCTGGCTCTGCTAACCAAGATCCCGCTTCTGTTCTCTTTCCTCGAACTAATAAGCACATATATATTATTCTATTCCTTATAGCCAGACTACCCGTAGTGGGAGTAACATAGGTAGTAACATCACACATATCTAGATAAAATAGATGATGTGGCAAGCAATAAATGAAGAAATGGAGGAAAGTGGATATGTGTGATGTTACTACCTATGTTACTCCCACTGTGGGTATAGTCTTATACTATAGTATGAGACTACCCACAATGGGAGTAACATAGGTAGTAACATCATACATATCTAGATAAAGTAGATGATGTCACAAGCAATAGATGAAGAAAGAGAGGAAAATACTAACATAGATAGTTACTAGTAGTATGAGTAACATCACATGTACATATCAAGGCAAGATGTGTCTATAGCCTAATAAATGAAGTGTTGCATGTTACCACACATATATGTTACTCCCCACTAGAGGTAGTAACATAGACTAGTGTAACACACGGGCATGTTACTTGTCTATGTTACTACCCATTGTGGCTAGTCTGAGTAACATCACACATCTCAAGGCAAGATGAGTCTATAGCCTAATAAATGAAGTGTTGCATGTTACTGCGCATATGTTACTCCCCACTATAGAGGTAGTAACATAGATTAGTAACATTCTATGTTACTACCCATTGTGTCTAGTCTTATGTCACTCTATTGTGTACTTACTTGCTCTAATAATGCATAGTATCATAGAGTAGCTAGTATCATATGTAGTACTTTATTTATATTGTCATGCATGACACACAGTAGCATAACATTTATTATGATATGGTTTCATGATATGATACTTAACCCTCTCTTTCTTCATTTAATTAATTCTATGGCAGCTCATCAAAATCGCCTAGTTGGCATGCATGATACTAGCTATTATACCCCCTTACTATCAGCCTAGCAAAGGTGTACAGATCATTTGGGCACCACTTCGTGAGTTTTCATCCGTTTGTTCGAGAAGTGGGGAGAAGTTTCAAACATTTCGGCCGCGAGGTGCGGCCACTAGCGTAGCCCTAGTTGATATTTTAATTACAGAAAATTCAGATGGAGTTCGGACATCATCAAAATCGATGTGTGCCTGTGGCGTGCTCTCATGACCCCGTGGAAAAAAATTGGTAAAGTTTGGCACAAGTTTTGATGACCGCTCCTTCCAAACCGGAGCATCTCACATGAAGGATCATGATTTTCCAAAAGGAGACATGTCAATTCAAACTCCCGTGGCCGGTGACTTCATCATTTGGCCTCATAAAAATTTCCACGGTACGCAATCACCATTATACCACGGGTTTGATTTTATGGTGCATTTCAGGTATCGTTAGCTATATTTAAGACATTTTTTTGATATTAACGTGCATTTTTTGCATAAAAATAAAATTACAACCAGAACTGCATGTGCTGTCGAAAGGGATGAGGATCGCTGTTCGATCTGGGAGCATCCAATGGTGCAGACGTACGATCCGTGGGGTTTGGGTTCTGGCCAATCAGAAAGCACGACTCAGATCATGGGCGGGGTGGTGGCGGGGTTTGGTCGGCACACGACTTTCATCAACGAACCGTGTGCTATTCGCAAACTAGATTGCATATTTTTGTTCACACATACTGTTGTGAGATTGATTGAGTGTGCTACCTCTATGATATAATAATAATAATAATAATAATAATAATAATTATAAACAGTTCATATTCATTGCCTGAGCTGACAGCATACCGAGGTCAACATGTTGCAGGGTAGGCATAAAGACTAGTCTTACAGCTTAATTCCCATGGACATGGGGGAACTAAGATCATTAAGTTGACCCCGAATGAACTTGGTTTTTTTGATGATTTTAAACTTATTCTCTGTTGCACTAGTGCGTGATCCCTTGGCTGGCAACTCATCGAATTCATCGTACTCGTCCTGATCGACAACATCATTGACACCTAGTACCATTCTCTTCCCATGCATCGCTAAATGGCCGTTCTTATGCAATGGGTCTTCCACAAAGAAAATCTAGGTAGCATCGCGGGCAAGAATGAATGGGTCCGCGTGATATGCCATCGTTGTCCTGTTAACACAGGTCTTCCTGTACTCATCAATCCTTACCTGACCAAGAGGGATCCATGTGCACCTGAATAATGCCACCTTAACTTTCACATAGTCAAGCTCCCAAATCTCTTTGATGGTTCCATAGTATACCCTTTTATCAACTTCATTTACAGTCATGCATTCTATTCGAACAAAGCTGTTCTGATACTACTTCTTATCACGTTCCTCAGTGTAGAACGTGTATCCATTTATGTCATATGCTGGGTACGTCAGCACCGTAGGTGATGGATTTTGTGCCAACCACGTAGCAATGTCATCGACGGATCCTTGTGCCAAACGATTCTTCAGCCATTCGGCATAGTTCTTAGTGTGCTCCTTCATCTCCACCTCTGATGAAGGCACCATTGGTAAGAATCTTTGGCGTATCTCCGCCAAGTGTTCTTCGTCATAAGCGATGAGAACGGGGCTGTTAAGCAGTACCGTCAAATGAGCATTCTCTGCCAATTCTTCGGGTGTAGCCATTTGCGTGCCAGCAAGGACTGGCTTACCTTTCAACCTTCCCTCGTGGCAAGAGAGGGCCAAACCTATATGTCTTTGTTTCATGTATTCGGCGCAAAACTCAACTACCTCCTCCGCGGTATAACCTTGTAGGATGCTTGCCTCTGGATGGTTTCGGTTCCGACAAAAGCACTTCAGGATTCCCATGAACCGCTCGAAGGGATACATGTTGCGAAGAAACACAGGACCACAGTACTTTATCTCGTCGACAAGGTGCACAGTGAGATGGACCATGATATCAAAGAATGACGGTGGGAAAAACATCTCTAGGTTGGACAATATTCTTGTAATATCATCTTGCATATGATCCAATTCTTCAGGATCTACAACTTTCTGCCATAGTTGGTTGAAGAAATCACAGAGGTCAATGAGTGTGTTTCTTATATCTTTGTCCATCAGATTCCTGATGGCCACCAGGAGGATTTGTGTCAACATTACGTGGCAATCATGTGACTTCATGTGTCCCAACTTCATTTTACCTGAGCTCACTTCCACGGGACTTCTGATGTTAGCGGAGTAGGAAGAGGGTGTCTTAACTAACAACAAATAGGTGAAGAACTGTGTTGCTTCTTTTGTACTGAAATTGTATCTCTGGCGAGCTTTGATGAATTTGTCATCATCTTCTGCTTCACTCTTGCGTTCTGATTGATCAACAAGCATATCGAGCCATGAACCGTCACCATCCTTTCTTTTACCTTTAGTCTTGAACAGAGTACCAAGGATGCTTTCACATACGTTCTTCTCTACGTGAATGACATCAATGCAGTGACATACACGTAGAATCTCCCAGTAAGGTAATTTCCAAAACACCGATTTCTTCTTAAACACTTGATCCTTGGGTGTTAGTTTCACCGTCAAAGGGTGGTTCTTGCTAAGCACAACATTAATTTTTTTAGCCATGTTGTGGACCACCACCCCTTCATAGGGTCTCGGGGCTGCAGCTGCCTCTGTCGTACCATCAAATTCAGCTTTCATCTTTCGGTATGGGTGATTTTTCCGTAAGAACCTACGATGACGCAAATACACTGTTTTCTGCTAGTTGGGAAGTCTTCTGCTAGCTATCCTATCCATGCATGTGACACACCCTACTTCTCCTCTTGTTTTCTGCCGCGATGTGTTACCTAATGCCGACATATCTTGAATGGTGTGCACCAGCATGGCATGTAGATCGAAAATCTCCTTTCTGTAAGCATCATAACATTTTACAACAGGCGCATCTATCCACACTGTCAGCAGTTGTTCTACCAGTAGCTGAAAGTAAATGTCGATGTCATTTCCAGGTTGCTTCGGGCCTTGGATAATCATTGACATCATAATGTATTTTTTCTTCATACATAACCAAGGAGCTAGGTTATATATGCACAGAAGCACCGGCCATGTGCTGTGATTGGTGCTCATATCGCAAAAAGGATTCATCCCGTTAGTACACTCCCCGAGCATTATACTTCTAGGATCCTTCCCAAAAATTTCAACCTTTTTGTTGATTAATTCCCACTGAGCCCCATCTTTCGGGTGCCTCATATACCTATCCGCAATTCGCTCATCATGATGCCACTGCAACCTCTTTGCCTCTCTAGGGTTTGCAAACAAACGCCTCAACCTTGGAATTAAAGGCAAGTACCAAAGAACCTTGAACGGGACTCCTGTCTTGATCTCGTCGTCCAATTTGTACTTGTCCTTTGCTCTCCTGCGCTTGTATCGTGCATGCTTGCATGTGGGACATGCACGAAAATCTTTGTACTCACCATGGTACAATATACAATCATTCACACAAGCGTGTATCTTCTGTACTTCAAGTTCCAATGGGCAAACAATTTTCTTCGCTTCATTCGTGCTTCTGGGGAGCACATTATCTTCCGGAAGAATTTCTTTCAAAAGACCTAACATCTCTGTGAAGCCCTTGTTTGATAGACCGTTTGCTGCTTTAAATCTGAGAAGGGCCAGGGTGGCACTCAACCTAGAATATTTCTTTTTGCAACCTGGATACAAATCTTTCTTGGAGTCTGCATCAATGGTTGGCAGATCCTTGTACCCAATCATATGCTTATCCAGGCCCTTGAAATCTGCAATCATAGCAGCAAAATTTGGCATATCAAGATCGTCGTCATCTGCGTCGACGTCTTGGTTTTCCAGTGGGCGTTTCGGCTTTCCGGTGTTCAATTGGCAGCTTGACGCCTCTGCCCGGATGTTAGATTCAACATCCATGTGACATTGATCGGGGTTTGGCATCTCCCTGCCCTGGGTATCTTCATCCATGACCTCCTCTTCACCGTGTCTGGTCCAACGTGTATATCCATCCATGAATCCCCTAGAGACTAAGTGCATCTGGACATCTGCAACTTCATGTAACTCTGTATTGGCACAATCAGTACATGGACACATGATGTAATCCGCATGACCAATTCTCCTCTTTGTACTTTCAGCCAAATTCATGAACTCTGTCACGCCATTGATAAAATCTGCGGTTTTCTGATTCTTCATCCATCGAGATCGTTCCATCTGCAGCACACAAATGGTAATTAAAAACAAAACAACAACATTAATACACAGATTAACTGCTGTACAAAGATGCGTGCATAAATCACAAGGTTTTATTTTAAAAATTACTGAGTGCGCTCCATGTTGTTATCCTAACGTGCTATGACAAAAATTAATGGCCAGTAAATTTACACGCAGAGTACTAGTACAACACTACACTTAGGAATTGAATACCTAAATTTAGCCACTCACAAAAAGAATACCTTAATTAATTAGCCGCACGGCGACCTCCACCCAGTAGACAGACAAGCGCAATGTGGCGGCACGCCGAGACAACAGGGTTGAGGAGCAAAGCTTAGTGCGGCTGCCACCTGAAGTTCGACCTCCACTATCCCGCGCGCCATCTACCGCGATGGATGTGCTCGAATCACGCCGCCGCCGACCTCGATGGTTGAGCTCCTCCTATCTCCCGCCACAGAATGAGGATTGACCTCCTATGACGCCGCCACCGCCCACCGACCGAGGATTGACCTCTTCTCCGGTAGCCGCTGCCTTGGCCGCCGCTACCATCTCTACATGCAGAGCGCCTGTTTTTTGATGGATATCCACGAAGCGGCTGTTTACATGGTATCTCACCGTAACTCAATTATATGGACAGGGTAGTACATCACATACAGTTATGTAATGGCAACCGTGTCTAAACTACGTTGTCTTCTCACATGGTTTGGTGCGGAAATCGTGTGTGACATTGTAATACCTAACACAAATGACATGTACAAACAGTGTGCCGTATACAACATAATATAGTGCCATTAGTAGTTCCCGACCGTTAGCTTATCTCCACAGTTTCCCCATTTTCCCCAAATCCCTACATAGCCTCCAAATTCCCTCGCGTGGCGCTGACATTGGGGAATGCGGACAAGTGGTGCTGATGGTTTCGGTGCGGCTGCTCCTGCTCGTATCGCTGCCATGACGGCGGTCGCCGCCAAGCACTTGCCTAAGGTCATCAGAAGGCTGGTGTACTATGGATCCAAATCGTCCTGTCAGGTTCCAATCTATCCCGATCTTTTTTACCATGTCTAATGTATGGCTCCTTGCTAAATCCGTCTAGAATGACCCCCCCCCTAGGAAAGCGATCTGCTGCCGGATCCGGAGCTTGACTCCAGACTCCCGCAACACGAGTTCGACTCCAAGTTTTGCGCCACCGAGAAGTACCAAAAGATGAGTTGTGTGCATGGGCACACTCCCGCTCGACGTGTATGCACGGAGGGATTCGACATTGGCAGGCGGTTTCTCAGTTGCCCCTTAGAGGTTAGTGCTAATTAAGTTCATCATTTTACTTCAGTTAATTCCACCGCTCATCCAGAATACTATTTAACATTGGCAGGGATATGAGGCTTGTGCCTTTGTTAACTGGCTAGATGAAGAATGGCATGGCAGGGCTCGGAGTGTTATCACCAAGCTCGCAGAAGATAACGTAAAGCTGAAGAAGAAACTGGTTCATCTAGATGTACAATCAGTACGATGAAGCAAGAAAGAATCAATCACACGCAACAGATGAAAGCAAGAGACAAGAAGGAACTAGCATGTGTAGTTGTGGTTGTCGCATTAGCCATGTTCTATGCGCTATTTGCAATGATGATTAGGGGTTTTGTTTGACAGTATTGCTAAAGCACATCTAGATGTGCTCTAAGTAATGCACATCTAGGTCCTATATATGCCGTTGATGTTACGCGAAGATTCGTGCAGATATTTTTCTTTGTCTTTTTTCTTTTCCTTTCTAGTTTGATTATTACTGCTTTATCAATAAGAAGAGCTCAATGTATTGCTTGCCAACTGTCCTACTCCGTTCGTACCGGTACCGGTGCATAATCCCAAAACTCGTTCCTTGTTTTTGTCTTTAAAAAGGAAACTAGCCAAATAGCCAATAGGAGTCCTGCGCAACCCCGGGAATTTCGAGCGACTTGGTACAAATAATTATGGTTGATTATATCAGCAGTTAGATAATACGTCAACCCCCGCTTCAATCCCCGGTTCAATGGCAGTTCCTCTTCTCTGGATACCCCGCTTAAGTGTCCACCATCTTCATCGTCCCCAGCAGGCCGCGCTACACACTGGCACACACTCTGCAGCCATGTCGAGCGATAGCGAGGACGATAGTTCGACCAGCAGTCTGGCGCCCGATGATAGGTCAACATTGGAATCATCCCGCTCATCTTCCATGAGTCCGGCGTCTAGCCCAGACCTTGATTATATCCAATTCATGGAAGGGACGCCGCCTCCGGAGTCGTCAGATGACAACCAGACGGACAAGGAGCCGTCGGAGGACGAAGAAGAGGACGGCGATGATGATGAGGGGGAATGGTCAAACGAGGAGGAGGACGACGACGATAGCAATGACGATGATGACGGCGGCGGCGATGAAAAGCCAATAGTCAACGGCAAGAAGCGTCCTCGCCAAGACGATGTTGCGGGGCCATCCAACAAGAACAACAACAAGAAGAAGGACTAAATTAAGCAGACTGTATATATCTTTGTTTATCCTATCAATCTCATCGCAGACGGTTAGTAATATGTATTCGACAGAGATCTTCTACATTACCGCCAACAGGTTGGTTTGTTGAACTGTGTGCCCTGACGAGCACACAATTCACAAAATAAGACCGTATGGGCTATCTATAATGATCGCACACAATTCCGATTACTGACCTATTTGCCGGTTGATCTGTCCAATAACTCGAACACTACATCAACGCAGGACTGTAGGGTTTTCTCAATGTCTACAAGATCGTTTTATCACCTTTCTTGGAGACCAACAGGGTTCTCTCACTATCTTGAACCTTATCTACATTACTTTCTCTACCATTGCATAGTGGGGTGCTCTTCTCCAATATTTTGTTCGCATACTACAAGAGAAACAAGGAGACACATCACATGTTTAGCATGTAGTATACCAAACTCATTTTGGTAAACTGGTTCAATAGTAAGGTGGACAGGATAACAACATGAAACAAACATATATCTATGTACTATGGTCACTGTATTCTCCATATCATTCTAGTTTATGTTGCCAAATCAAGATAGAGACACAGTTCAACTCATATATTTCTAAGACACAACAGCATAGACAAAAATATAAGTGTGAGAAACTACACAGCATTGGCAACACTTGTAATGTGCATCACATGAGAACATAACTATTTATACAACTGAAACTGAAATCAACATAGAGCAAGAAGTTAGAACATCAATCCAGTTAAATAAATAGGTTTAAAACATAAATGTTGCGCCATTGGAGTTTCAATTGGATCCTTCAAATTCGAAAGTAGTTGGTATGAGTAAATACAGTGATGCAACAACAAAGGAGTATGGACCATAGCTACGGAATCTAACCTGAGAACAATTGATCTTATGCTTTAAATGTGGAGTTTGGGTTCGCTGTGGTGGTCTTCATGCTTTGGGCACTGCAGTTGCTTTACAAACTGCTCGTGTAGGGGTACTCTATGGTGGACATGGTGCTTTGTCAACTAGAAGTGGGTTACTATCCACTAGGGTTGGGCTTAGATGGGTTATAGCTGGTTCTCTGCCCAACGGTGTAAGTGTGCAATCTGGAAGTGTGTCGATTATGTGTGGTGGGGCATGTTTGTGGGCTAGTACAACCATGGTTCTATCCGCATCGACGGGTAGCACTCTCATTTGTGAAGAACGGGTTTTTTCTCCCTTAGATACTGCCATCACCCCCTCCAATTCAAATGGCTGATAAACAAGAAATGAAATTGAACGTACAGACATTGTGTGATAGACACATGTGGTAATTAGCATATATGTTGTCTAACCAAACAGGACAGCATGACACAATTTCACATATATGATGCCTAACTAAACAGGATAGCATGACACAGTTTCAGATATATGATGCATAACTTAACAGGATATAATGGCATAATTCAACATATGATGGGTATCTAAATAGGATGACATGACAAAACTATATGATGTCTCCCTAAAATAGGTTGGGATGAAATAATTCACATAAATGTTGTCTAAGTATACAAGATGGCATGATATAATCAACATAATTGATTCATATACTAAGCAACTGGCACTCACATGTATGATCTCCAAACTAAGCAGATGGAATCCAATATTGTGCATATGATGTCTAAACTAAGCAATGTAAGACACCATATGCATGACATGAGAAATATAAACATTGCAACTTAGAGCATACACCTCAGGTGGGATATAGGACTGGTCATCTGTCTCTGAATCCTCCTCTGAGGAGCTCCCTGTAACCATCGAGATATATGCTTCAATAGGTACCATTGCCTGCTCTGAAGACCTTGTTTTCACTCCTGACTTTTCCATAACCGGCTCAAATGGATGATACACATGAAGAGAAATTCAATATACACAGATTGTCGACAAATGAAATATGTAATGAAAAAAAAGATGGCATGAGATAATTCACATATATGATGCCTGGCTACATGTCGGTGCATAATTCACATATATGATAACTGGCTAAAAAACATGGCATTGCATAATTCACATATCTGATATAGAAAGCAAACAGGAGGCATTCACACAAAGCATGTCTAATGTAAGTAGATGGCATGGCAATGCAAGACACCATATGCATGATATGAGCAATATAACCTTGCCAAGTTAGAGCATGCACCTCGGGGGGGGGGATATGACTGGTCATCTATCTCCGAATCCTCCTCTGAGGAGCTATCTGTAACCAACAAGAAATCTGCATCGACAAGTAGCACTGACTGCTCAGAAGACCTTGTTTTCACTCCAGATTTTCCCATGAATGACTCAAATGGATGATGCACAGGAAGAGTAGATGAATGTATAAACATTGTTGACAAATGGAATGCATTATGAAAAAAAATATGTCACGATACAATTCACATATACGATGACTGGCTAAACAGGATGGCATTGCATGATTCACGTCTATGATGCCTGGCTAAAGAAGATAGCATTGCATAATTCCCATATACTCCCTTCGTTCCTAAATATTTATCTTTTTAGAGATTTCAAATGGACTACTACATACAGATGTATATAGACATATTTAGAGTGTAGATTCACTCATTTTGCTCCTTATGTAGTTGCTACCTCTTGAGCATGCATTGGTTTTCCCTTGAAGATGAAGGGTGATGCGGCAAAGTAGCGTAAGTATTTCCCTCTGTTTTTGAGAACCAAGGTATCAATCCAGTAGGAGACCACACGTGAGTCACCTCGTACCTACACAAACAAATAAGAACCTCGCAACCAATGCAATAAAGGGTTTGTCAATCCCTTCACGACCACTTGCAAGAGTGAAATATGATAGAGATAATAATAATAAGATAAATATTTTTGGTATTTTTATGATATAGATTGAAAGTAAAGATTGCAAAATAAAATAGATTGGAAACTTGTATGATGGAGAATAGACCCGGGGGCCATAGGTTTCACTAGTGGCTTCTCTCAAGATAGCATAAGTATTACAGTGGGTGAACAAATTACTGTCGAGCAATTGATAGAAAAAGCGAATGTCGGTGTCAAAACCGGCGGATCTCGGGTAGGGGGTCCCGAACTGTGCGTCTAAGGCGTATGGTAACAGGAGGCAGGGGACACGATGTTTACCCAGGTTTGGGCCCTCTTGATGGAGGTAATACCCTACGTCCTGCTTGATTGTTCTTGATGATACGAGTATTACAAGAGTTGATCTACCACGAGATCAGAGAGGCTAAACCCTAGAAGCTAGCCTATGGTATGATTGTATGTTGTCCTACGGACTAAAACTCTCCGGTTTATATAGACACCGGAGGGGGCTAGGGTTACACAAGGTCGGTTACAAGGGAGGAGATTTACATATCCGTCTTGCCTAGCTTGCCTTCCACACCAAGGAGAGTCCCATCCAGACACGGGACGAAGTCTTCAATCTTGTATCTTCATAGTCCAACAGTCCGGCCAAAGGATATAGTCCGGCTATCCGGAGACACCCTAATCCAGGACTCCCTTAGTAGCCCCTGAACCAGGCTTCAATGACGATGAGTCCGGTGCGCAGTATTGTTCTTTGGCATTGCAAGGCGGGTTCCTCCTCCGAATACTCCATGGAAGAGTTTGAACACAAGAATAGTGTCCCGCCCTGAAAAATAAGTTCCACAAACCACTGTAGAGAGAATGATATTTCCACAAATCTAATCCGCTGACATGTTTTGATAGCATGACATCACGCCACGGCCCGGTCATTATTCAAACCATTTTTCTCAACCAGCACTGCACATATCGCGAGGCGGTTTTCTTGACACGTCTTGTCAAAGCAGAGATCGTGTTCCCCTTATCACAGGATTCTCATCAATACAGACATGGGTAACCCAACCGTTCCTGTTGTTATGACTCCCAGATCTTTAGGCAAGTCCCAAACGGTCGTGAGGAGGACGCTTGATATTCACCCCCTTTATAACGAGGACATAACCTTTTCTTTCTCCCTCCCGTGCTCAATCAAATCCTTCCCCCGCCTCGAGTTCTAACACCCAAAGCTCGAGTCAGGCGCTTCGGACCTTCAGCTATGTACGGTTCCAACCTTCAAGGTTGGTGGATGCCCTCCTTTGTAATAGAGGAGGACATCAAGAAGCTGAGAGAGGCCAGATATCTGACCGCCGAAATTTCACATAGACTCCCATCCCGAGGGCAGGTCGTCCCTACTCCCGAACCCACCGAGAGTGTCATGTTCATCTCCCACTTCCTCCGAGGACTAGGCCTCACTCTGGATCCCTTTGTCAGGGGTCTTATGTTCTATTATGGGCTGGATTTCCATGATCTAGCCCCGGACTCCCTTCTTCACATCTTGTTATTTATTGTTGTATGTGAGGCCTTCCTCCGCATTACCCCTCACTTCGGTCTGTGGCTCAAGACCTTTGATGTGAAGCCGAAGATGATCGAGGGGCAGCACACAGAGTGCGGAGGTGCTTTAATAAGCAAAATCACTGATGCTCCATGGCCAGAGGGTTCCTTCCCAGAGGTGTCCGGATTGTGGCAGCGGGAGTGGTTTTACATCACAGCTCCCCGAAGTGCCAAGTGGGTAGCCGCCCCCACCTTTCGCTCGGGCCCCCTACCGCAACTGATGTCATGGATCAGCAGGGGGCTGAGCTGGGGTCCAGCAAAGGACGTGCCAATATTGTAGAGCCGTATCCGAGATCTCTTTGACAGAGATTTCAGTCTGGTTAAGGTAACACAAGTTATGCTAGTTCATCGAGTCCAGCCTTGCAAACGCTGGCCCCTCCGTATGTGGGAATTCAACCCGGAAGGATCGCGAGCTATTCAGCATTTCCTCGGCATGACGCTTGAAAAGATGTACAAATCGTTCTTCGGACCACTAATAAAGTGTCCGGACACCTCCGAGGACGTGGGTTTGAGCTGCAATCGCCCTGCTTCCCAAGTAAGTAATCCCATGGCCGAACCCGCCGTCCTTTTATTTATCATGACATCATTCTGAAGAGTCGCTCTTTGACCAGGACTGAATAACAAAGGCGAAGATGATGAGGTGTTCGCCCCCCCTTCCTTAGGGCTTGGACAATCCGGTGCTGGAAAAGATGCTCGAGCCGACACCTTATCTAGTGCCCTTAAAGGAAGATGAAGGGGGGAATAAAGAGGGCGAAAGCGGGCCTCATTCGCTACTTATTCCAACCGAGGGAATGAGCGCCTCCGCGAGGGAGGATAACCAAGGGGAAGAATCTGACATTCTCTCTCCCCGAGGAAGGAAGAGGACTACCTCTGAAGATCCGGAAACTAAGGTTTCCAAACGGGAGAAGAAATCGCCGCCAGAGGGTCCTGCCTCGGAGGGTATTCTTGCCGCACAATGTCCACGGCGGGATCAGCCCTCAACCGAGCTGTAAGTAATCAAAAAGTATCTAATAGTGAAAATATCCCACCTTACTTCCGAAGACAATAACCGATGCTTATAAATTGTAGTTCGGATCGTAGCCCTTCTCGACAGAGTTCGTCTTCGGGGGATCTTCTTCCGGAGATGATGGAGAGCGAAACGCCTCCCCCTGACACGCCGCCTCATGAGGCGGGCGACCCTGAAGTGTCATCGCGGAGGGTGTCTCCGGATCCGCCAAGGCCAGAGGATAACCCTTTGGCTTCCAGGAATCCCTAGTATCCGGCTCCTAAGGAGAGCGGCAGCAAGAGTCCGGAATCGCACAGTGTGCAGTCGGACGCACTGAAGGATCTTCTGGGGCAAGCGGCCGTCTCGGAAGCGCATTGTAGACTGATGGATACGGTAATTGAAAGGATTTCATCCGCTGAAAATGGATTGCACGAAGCCTTTATGAGTCTGTTGAAAGGCTTTGAGGTACGTGAAATAGGGTATGTTTTTGGTAGTACCGCACACGTTAGGTGTGCCCTATGTAGATAGTAGCCCCTGAGACTCTGGTTGTCGTCGAGAACGGCGGTAACCCAAGGATCATATTCCGAGGTAATAACCCGGCTGCCTTTATGTGCAGGCGGCTGAGGCTCCGGTGGCTAGCCGAACTGATGGGTTTGCCGAGCTAAAGCGGCAACTTGATGCGGCCGATGCCGATATCATGCTTGTCAACCAGCGGCTTGACGAGGCACAGGGTAAGTGATTTCTCTGGTGATTGTCACATAATAAGAGCAGCATGATGCCAGTATCTTTCATATGTTGTGACTGCAAATGGAGCTGCCACCGTGGAGACCCTTTGGGCGGAGCTTGCCCGAGCCAAGAAACAAGCAAGGAGTAGCAATGCGGCCGCTCTAAAGGCGGCCGAAGAGTTGAGGGCCGAACAGGCCGTGCATTGCGAGAGCAAGGAAAGAATGGCCAAAATGGCTGTAGAGTTAAAAGATGCCGCTGACAATTACCAGCTTCTTGAAGAAGAAAGCCGAGCGAGGGCGACGGACCTGGAGAAGGCCCTGGTAGCTGCCAAGGAAGCCCGCTCCAAAATTAGAGTGATGAAGGAGGAGCTACATCAAGCTGCAGATATCGTGTCTGAGAAGCCCTTCTTGTTGTGGACTAAGTTCGGAGATCTGTAGTATGCTCCTCTTGACCGACTATGGAGTTCTGCGGACGCTTACGTGGATTTGGCTGCTAGTGCTGCTGATGCGGCCGAATACTTCAAGGATCAGAAAGATCGTGAAGTGGAAAAGCTGTTCTATTCACAGTTTCATGCTCCAGTCCGTCCGCTGTTGTTGAATGAGCGAATGGCCGAGCGGGCCGAGCTCCATAGGTTGTCCGGACTTGCCATGAGGTCCGTTGTGGATCATCTGTGGCCGAGAGGGCCAAGGCCGAATAGCTATTTTAGTTTAGTGCAACAATTCCTTGGTGCTATGCCGCGCATCGATGCTATGAAGAGATCGACGTGCATAGAGGGTGCGCGGATGGCCTTTGCCCGTGCCAAGACATACTGGGCGGAGATGGAGGCCACCACTGTTGCGACACAGGGTTCGGCCGTAGGCCGAGTGGCTGCTGAGCACTACTTTGAAGAAGTTCTTGAAGGCGCTCGTTCGATAGAGGCTCAGTGCTCGAAGAATATTATGTTCTAGTGACATGTACTTCCATTGTAAAAGCAATGTTTTATTGAGCTATCAAGGCTGTATTTAGAGCTTGTTTGGGACTGCTCTACTCAAAATTCAGCTCCGCTCCAGAAAACACAAGCCAAATGGGGTAGCTCCATGATATGCCGCTCCGCAAAAAACTAGAATCTGGGGTACAACTCCCAGTTTTTTATGAAGCTCTTCAGGGGGTGCTCCAAAAACTCTAAAAGCTGGAGTTGGGTGGAAATTACCCACCATAGCCACCAGTAAGTGGATACCCCTTCGTTTCTCCCCCTCAACCAATCAAATAGATCCTTTCCACCAAATTCCTCATTCTTGAAGCTGGAGCTAGATGGCAGCCAAACATTCTCTTTGGTAATACTACAACTTCTAGATGAAACTGCTCCAAAGTGAATTTAGTAGAGCGAAACCGGATTTTGTGAAGCGGAGCAGTCCCAAACAGGCCCTTATACTTTTGCCCAAAAGTACTATGATGCCTCCTGTGCGGCCGTTTATGTATATATGTATATAACCTGAAAGTTTGCAGTCATCAGCTTCCTCCCCCACACATATAATGCGGGGGTGTTCGCAGAAAACGCGAATCCACACTTGATCCAACATCTTGGTCCATTAAGTAGGTGGTAGCGCAGCGAACGAGGCAATCAGACTATATTGCTTTAACACTTTCACTTAGCCATAGGAGTTTGATGGTGGGGCTACTATATAGCCCCTGCTACTTCTGCGCCCGTCCGAATACGGGGCGCATACATACATGACCTGGAAACGGCCCTTCGTTAATGCAGAGGAATCCCGAAGATTCCGCTGAGTCATCAAGTGGTTGACCAGTCTCTCGCTATATCATGACAGTCAGTTTTCGGCTTTCTCTACTGAGGTGCTCATCCGGACGAACCAGGGAACAATCGCAGTAGTTCTCCCAGTGCTACCTTAGCCGATATAATGGAACGTTAGGTACCAAAACGTGGGAGCCAGGCAAACCCAACATTTGACCGAAGACATGATTCGGAGCTGATGCATATAGGGCCAAACTCGCGACGCCGAACACTCCCTAAGGTGTTCGGTCTTTATAACATATACCGGGCTAAACAATGCCCTTAATAATAAACCCCATGTGTCCAGGTATGTGCAATATCCTGACGCGGCCACATGCCAATAACGTCAGCATCCTTCTCAGTTGTGTGGAGTATCCGAAGGATGTGAGCAACAAGAGACAGTAAAAAAGGTTTACACAGGGTCTTAATCTAAAAAGAAACCTTTGGGCGGGTCCCTGCTGCACGTCTGCGCCTGTGTCTCCGTTGTGCCGTGTCCTGGACGGGTGTAGCATGATTGTCATCTGTAAAAGGAAAGAACTTAGGTGAAATTTGTTGTGCCAAAAAAAAGAAGGAAGAATTGGTTATTATCAATGAACTATCAAAATTCAGGAGAAGTTAAGTTGAGCCGGGCTGGCCCTGATTACGCGCGGGAAGCCCCTGGTATTGTCTATGAGGGTTTGATCATTAAACCAATCTCATGTAAATGTGGTGAAACGCTGGACTCGTCTAACCGTGTCCGTGGTCTTGACGACCTGTCACTTTTCCTGGTTGGTGAGGCCGTCTAGTTCGCGGCTGTTAAAGCCGCCGCATCCTCTTCCACACGTAAAAAATGTTCGGTATTTCTGCTAACTGTGATGATGCCACGTGGACTGGGCATCTTAAGCTGGAGAAAAGCATAATGCGGTATTGCATTAAAACGAGCGAAAGCCGCTCTTCCGAGTAGTGCTTGATAACCACTTCGGAATGGAGCGACGTGGAAAGTTAACCTTTCGCTTCGGAAGTTATCGGGAGAACCGAATACGACCTCTAGCACTAGGGAGCCCGTACAGCGGGCCTCTTGGCCTGGTATTACTCCCTTGAAGGTAGTATTACTGTGGCTTATTCGTGTCAATTTTATCCCCATTTTGCGGACTGTGTCCTGATATATCAGGTTTAGATCACTGCCGCCGTCCATGAGGACTCGTGTGAAATGGTACACGTTTATTATTGGGTCTAACACCAAGGCCGCCAGTCCTTCGTGCCGGATACTTGTCGCGTGATCCCTACGATCAAAAGTGATCGGGCAGGCCAACCAGGGGTTGAGCCTAGGCGTGACGGGCTCTATGGCGCGTGTATCTCGGAGTGCATGCTTGCTTCTCCTCTTCGTCACATGGATCACGTTTACCGTTTTAACCTCTGGTGGGAACTTTTTCTATCCTCCGGTGCTTTGCTGGCGAGGTTCATCCTCGTCTTCGCTTGGTGTCTCTTCCCCTGTGTGTTCGGCGTTTAGCTTACCGGCCTGCTTGAAGACCCAACATTCTCTGTGGGTGTGATTTGCAGGTTTGTCGGGGTGCTACCTCTTGAGCTTGCGTTGGATTTCCCCAAAGAGGAAGGGATGATGCAGCAGAGTAGCGTAAGTATTTCCCTCAGTTTTTGAGAACCAAGGTATCAATCTAGTAGGAGGCCACGCTCAAGTCCCTCATACCTGCACAAAACGATAGCTACTCGCAACCAACGGGATTAGGGTTGTCAATCCCTTCACGGTCACTTACGAGAGTGAGATCTGATAGATATAATATTTTTGGTATTTTTGGTGTAAAGATGCAAAGTAAAAAGTAAAAGGCAAAGTAAATATCAAAGCAATATTAAAGTGATGTAGATTGATATGATGAGAATAGACCCGGGGCCATAGGTTTCACTAGTGGCTTCTCTCAAGAGCATAAGTATTCTACGGTGGGTGAACAAATTACTGTTGAGCAATTGACAGAATTGAGCATAGTTATGAGAATATCTAGGCATGATCATGTATATAGGCATCACGTCCGTGACAAGTAGACCAAAACGATTCTGCATCTACTACTATTACTCCACTCATCGACCGCTCTCCAGCATGCATCTAGAGTATTAAGTTAAAAACAGAGTAACGCTTTAAGCAAGATGACATGATGTAGAGAGATAAATTCATGCAATATGAAATAAACCCCATCTTGTTATCCTCGATGGCAACGATGCAATACGTGCCTTGCTGCCCCTTCTGTCACTGGGAAAGGACACCGCAAGATCGAACCCAAAGCTAAGCACTTCTCCCATGGCAAGAACTACCAATCTAGTTGGCCAAACCAAACGGATAATTCGAAGAGACTTGCAAAGATAACCAATCATGCATAAAAGAATTCAGAGAAGATTCAAATATTATTCATAGATAGACTTGATCATAAACCCACAATTCATCGGTCTCCACAAAAACACCGCAAAAAGAAGATTACATCGAATAGATCTCCACGAGAGAGGGGGAGAACTTTGTATTGAGATCCAAAAAGAGAGAAGGAGCCATCTAGCTACTAACTATGGACCCGAAGGTCTGAGGTAAACTACTCACACTTCATCGGAGGGGCTATGATGATGTAGAAGCCCTCCGTGATGACGTCCCTCTTCCGACGGAGCTTCGGAACAGGCCCCAAGATGGGATCTCATGGATAAAGAAAGTTGTGGCGGTGGAATTAGGTTTTTGGCTCCTGTTCTGATCGTTTGGGGGTACGTAGGTATATATAGGAGGAAGGAGTACGTTGGTGGAGCACCAAGGGGCCCACGAGGCAGGGGGCACGCCCTAGGGGGGGCGCCCCCACCCTCGTGACTGCCTCTTTGACTCCTTGGAGTAGGGTCCAAGTCTCCTGGATCACGTTCAGTGAGAAAATCACGTTACCGAAGGTTTTATTCCGTTTGGACTCCGTTTGATATTCCGTTTCTTCGAAACACTGAAATAGGCAAAAAACAACAATTTTGGGCTGGGCCTCCGGTTAATAGGTTAGTCCCAAAAATAATATAAAAGTGGAAAATAAAGCCCAATATAGTTCAAAACAGTAGATAATATGCATGGAGCAATCAAAAATTATAGATACGTTGGAGACGTAACAGGCATCCCCAAGCTTAATTCCTGCTCGTCCTCGAGTAGGTAAATGACAAAAAGAGAATTTTTGATGCGGAGTGCTACTTGGCATAATTTCAATGCAAATCTTCTTAATTGTGGTATGAATATTTAGATTAGGAAGATTCAAGACAAAAGTTCATATTGACATAAAAATAATAATACTTCAAGCAAACCAACAAAGCAATTATGTTTTCTTAAAGTAACATGGCCAAAGAAAGTTCATCCCTACAAAATCATATAGTTTAGTCATGCTCCATTTTCGTCACACAAGAATGTTCTCATCATGCACAACCCCGATGACAAGCCAAACAATTGTTTCATACCTTAATAGTTTCAAACTCAAACTTTCACGCAATACATGAGCGCGAGCCATGGATATAGCACTATGGGTGGAATAGAATATAATGATGGGGGTTATGTGGAGAAGACAAAAAGGAGAAAGTCTCACATCAACGAGGCTAATCAATGGGCTATGGAGATGCCCATCGATCGATGTTAATGCAAGGAGTAGGGATTGCCATGCAACGGATGCACTAGAGCTATAAATGTATGAAAGCTCATCAAAAGAAACTAAGTGGTTGTGCATCCAACTTGCTTGCTCATGAAGACCTAGGGCACTTGAGGAGGCCCATTGTTGGAATATACAAGCCAAGTTCTATAATGAAAATTCCCACTAGTATATGAAAGTGATAACTCAAGAGACTCTCTATGAAAAACATGGTGCTACTTTGAAGCACAATATATGAGACTCGCTATATGAAGAATATGGTGCTACTTTGAAGCACAAGTGTGGAAAAAAGGAATAGTAGGATTGCCCCTTTTTATTTATTTTCTTTTTTTGGGCCTTCTACTTTTTTTTCTTTGGCCTTTCTCTTTTTTTAATGACAATGCTCTATTAATTATGATCATCACACTTCTATTTATTTACAACTCAATGATTACAACTCGATACTAGAACAAAGTATGACTCTATATGAATGCCTCCGGCGGTTTACCGGGATTGCGATGAATCAAGAGTGATATGTATGAAAAATTATGAACGGTGGCTTTGCCACAAATACGATGTCAACTACATGATCATGCAAAGCAATATGACAATGATGATGTGTGTCATGATGAACGGAATGGTGGAAAGTTGCATGGCAATATATCTCGGAATGGCTATGGAAATGCCATAATAGGTAGGTATGGTGGCTGTTTTGAGGAACATATAAGGAGGTTTATGTGTGATAGAGCGTATCATATCACGGGGTTTGGATGCACCGACGAAGTTTGCGCGAACTCTCTATGTGAGAAAGGGCAATGCACGGTACCGTAGAGGCTAGCAATGATGGAAGGGTGAGAGTGCGTATAATCCATGGACTCAACATTAGTCATAAAGAACTCATATACTTATCGCAAAAATCTACAAGCCATAAAAACCAAAGTATTATGCACATGCTCCTAGGGGGATAGATTGGTAGGAAAAGACCATCGCTCGTCCCCGACCACCACTCATAAGGAGGACAATCAAATAACACCTCATGTTTCAAATTTGTTGCATAACGTTTACCATACGTGCATGCTACGGGACTTGCAAACTTTAACTCAAGCACTTCTAAAATTCACAATTACTCTACTAGCATGACTTTGATATTACTACCTCCATATCTCAAAACAATTATCAAGCATCCAACTTTTCTTAGTATTCAACACACTCAAAAGAAAGTTTCACAAATCTTGAATACCAAGCATGTTATTATTAAGCAAATTACCATGCTATTAAGACTCTCAAAATAATTTAAGTGAAGCATGAGAGATCAATAGTTTCTTTAAAACAAATCCACCACCATGCTCTAAAAGATCTAAGTGAAGCACATAGAGCAAAATTATAACGCTCAAAAGATATAAGTGAAGCAGATAGAGCAAAACTACTAAGCTCAAAAAGATATAAGTGAAGCACATAGAGTATTCTATAAAATTCTAATTCATGTATGGCTCTCTCAAAAGGTGTGTACAGAAAGGATGATTGTGTCACACTAACAACCAAAGACACAAATAATACAAGACGCTCCAAGCAAAACACATATCATGTTGGTGAATAAAAATATAGCTCCAAGTAAATTACCGATGGGAGTGGACGAAAGAGGGGATGCCTTTCGGGGCATCCCCAAGCTTTGACTTTTTGTGTCCTTGGATTATCTTGGGGGTGCCATGGGCATCACCAAACTTAGGCTCTTGGCACTCCTTGTTCCATAATCCATCACAAGAATTCACCCAAAACTTGAAAACTTCACAACCAAAACTTAAAGTAGAAAACTCGTGAGCTCCGTTAGCGAAAGAAAACAAAAAACCACTTCAAGATACTGTAATGAACTCATTCTTTATTTATATTGGTGTTAAACCTACTGTACTACAACTTCTCTATGGATTATAAACTAATTTACTAACCATAGATTCATCAAAATAAGCAAACAACATACGAAAAACAGAATCTGTCAAAACAGAACAGTCTGTAGTAATCTGTAGCTAGCGCAATATCTGGAACCCAAAAATTCTAAAATAAATTTCTGGACGTGAGGAATTTATCTATTAATCATCTGCAAAAACAATTAACTAAATAGCACTCTCCAAATAAAAATTACAGCAGTTCTCGTGAGCGCTAAAGTTTCTGTTTTTTACAGCAAGTTCAACAAGACTTTCCCCAAGTCTTCCCAACGGTTCTACTTGGCACAAACACTAATTAACCACAAAAAAAAAACAACCAAAACAGAGGCTAAATAATTTATTTATTACTAAACAGGAGCAAAAAGCAAGGAATAAAAATAAAATTGGGTTGCCTCCCAACAAGCGCTATCGTTTAACGCCCCTAGCTACGCATAAAAGCGAGGATAGATCTAGGTATTGCCATAGTAATAAGATAGATCGGTGAAACTAATTTCATATTCTCTACGTTCAGCAGCAAGTTTTCTTTGAGGCAAGCAAAACTAATCAAAAGGGCTAAATTTAATAGGACAGAGGTCCCCAAGATCAATTTTAGGAGGTATAGGTTCCTCTTTTGGCCCTTCGTATTGCACAACCATTTCATCATTATAAGCATTCTTTTGACAAAACCTTGTGAGCCTAAACTCAAGAGAGCATCCTAGCTCATTGTTTCAAATAGACAAATCATCATTAAGTTCAGAGATTCTATCAATTAAAATATTGATTGGAACCTTTTTCTAAGGTTTTCATTGAAAGCAACATAGTCAAGAGATTGAAAACGCATAATTTCTTCTTGATCAAAGAGGATAGATTCTATGGGAGGACGACCAGCATCCACCCTATAGTGCACAAAGATTTCTTTGGCTTCTTTTATTATAAATCTGAATTCATGAGCCAAAAAGATAGTAGCGACACGCTTAACAGAAGAATGCTCGATATTAGAAAATTCTAAGAAAATTCTTTGTATAGATTGGTGCATATGCATAAATTGCCTTTCAAGTTCACCGATAAGCATGGCAATAGCGTCCACAAGACTACTAGTTCTATGAAGAATAGATCCGCCCTAGAGGGAAAAGCATCGGCACAAGTAAAAAAATCTTGGACGACTCCTTTTCCAATAATATTACCACTACTGATTCGAAATCTTTTTGTATGATAGGTAGGGGGTTCTTCAGCCGGAGCATCAGAATTTTCTATGACATTGTTATCGCCCATATCGGCGATAACTTCCCCAACTTCAGACATAGTGACAAGCAAGCAAACTAGCACACGAGCAAACAAAAGCAAATGGGTAAAAGAGGCAAATAGAGAGAGATGATAGAGAGAGAGGGCGAATAAAACGGCAAGGGTGAAGTGGGGGAAAGGAAAACGAGAGGCAAATGGAAAATAATGTAATGCGAGAGATAGGGATTGTGATGGGTACTTGGTATGTTGACTTTTTGTGTAGACTCCCCGGCAACGGCGCCAGAAATCCTTCTTGCTACCTGAGGGAGTCCTGGATTAGGGGGTGTTCGGGTAGCCAGACTATACCTTCAGCCGGACTCCTGGACTATGAAGATACAAGATTGAAGACTTCGTCCCGTGTCCGGATGGGACTTTCCTTGGCGTGGAAGGCAAGCTTGGCGATGCGGATATTCAAGATCTCCTACCATTGTAACCGACTCTGTGTAACCCTAACCCTATCCGGTGTCTATATAAACCGGAGGGTTGTAGTCCGTAGGCGATCAACTCCATATACAACAATCATACCATAGGCTAGCTTCTAGGGTTTAGCCTCCTTGATCTCGTGGTAGATCTACTCTTGTACTACCCATATCCTCAATATTAATCAAGCAGGACGTAGGGTTTTACCTCCATCAAGAGGGCCCGAACCTGGGTAAAACATCATGTTCCCTGCCTCCTGTTACCATCTGGCCTAGGCGCACAGTTCGGGACCCCCTACCCGAGATCCGCTGGTTTTGACACCGACATTGGTGCTTTCATTGAGAGTTCCTCTGTGTCGTCGCCTTTAGGCCTGATGGCTCCTTTGATCATCAACAATGATGCGGTCCAGGGTGATACTTTGCTCCCCGGACAGATCTTCGTCTTCGGCGGCTTCGCTCTGCGTGCCAATTCGCTCGGCCACCTGGAGCAGATCGAAAGCTATGCCCCTAGCCATCAAGTCAAGTTTGGAAGCTTAAACTACACGGCTGACATCCGCGGAGACTTGATCTTCGACGGACTCGAGCCACGGCCAAGCGCGCCGCACTATCTCGAGAGGCATGATCTAGCTCTGCCCCTGGACAGTGTCCTGGAGGCCGCACACGCATCGGTTCCGACCCCTAACTCGGAGCCTATTGCGCCAATCGAGGATGAGCGGTTGGACGTCACCTCGGGGGCTGCGATCCCAAAAGCGATCGAGCCGAACGCTAGCCCCGCACTCTGCACGACCCGTGACTCCGAGGATCCGGACTCCTCCCCAGACTCCGAACCCCCCGCGCCCCTGCCAATCGAATCCGATTGGGCGCCGATAATGGAGTTCACCACCGCAGACATCTTTCAGCGTTCGCCTTTTGGCGACATCCTGAATTCTCTTAAGTCTCTCTCTTTATCAGGAGAGCCCTGGCCGGACTACGTTCAGCGAGGGTGGGATACGGGCGATGAGGAAATTCAAAGCCCACCTACCACCCACTTTGTAGCCACTGTCGACGATCTAACCGACATGCTTGACTTCAGCTTCGAAGACATCGACGGCATGGACGACGATGTAGGAGACGAATAGGAACCAGCACCTGTAGGGAGCTGGAAGGCCACCTCGTCATATGACATATATATGGTGGATACTCCAAAAGATGGAGATGGCGATGGAACAGTGGGGGATGACGCCCCCAAGAAACAGCCAAAGCGCCGGCGTCAGCGGCGCCGCTCTAAATCCCGCCAAAACAAAAACGGTGATTCCGGCACGGGAGATAATACTACCCCGGATAGCGCCGAAGAACACCCACCTCAGCAGGAAGATGGAGAAGCCATCCCTCATGAGAGAGCGGCAGACCGAGAGGTCGAGGATGATAACTATACGCCTCCCTCCGAAGACGAGGCAAGCCTCGATGACGACGAATTCGTCATACCATCAGACCCCGCCGAACAAGAGCATTTTAAACACAGGCTTTTAGCCACGGCAAGCAGCCTCAAGAAGAAGCAACAACAGCTTAGAGCTGCCCAAGATTTGCTAGCTGACAGATGGACTGAAGTCCTTGCGGCCAAAGAGTATGAACTCGAACGCCCCTCCAAGAGTTACCCGAAGCGCAGGCCGCTACCCCGATCAGAGGAGGAAGCACCTACATCACCAGCGCATGACATGGCAGACCGGCCACCTCGCGGCCGCGACAGAGAGGCCTCTCGGCCCTCCACCCAAGCCATGCCCCGACACCGCTCAACTAAGGCATGGGAAAATGCGCCCGACCTGCGAGACATACTGGAGGATAAGGCAAGACAAACAAGATCGATCTATGGATCGCGCAGGCACCCTACGACATGTGACAATGATCTTCACTCCGGATACAACAAATCCGGCCGGGCCGAACACAACAGACATAGCTCTTCTGAGCTGGGTCATGATATAGCCCAGTACAGAGGCGCCGCACACCCGCTATGCTTCACGAATGAAGTAATGGATCATAAAATCCCAAAGGGTTTCAAACCCGTAAACATCGAATCATACGATGGCACAACAGATCCGGCGGTATGGATCGAGGATTATCTCCTTCACATCCACATGGCACGCGGCGATGATCTACACGCCATCAAATACCTCCCGCTCAAACTTAAAGGACCGGCCCGACATTGGCTTAACAGCCTGCCACCAGACTCAATCGGTTCTTGGGAGGACCTGGAAGCCGCATTCCTCGACAACTTCCAGGGCACTTACGTACGACCGCCGGATGCCGACGACTTAAGCCACATAATTCAGCAGCTAGAGGAATCGGCCAGACAATTCTGGACACGGTTCCTAACAAAGAAAACCAGATAGTCGACTGTCCGGACGCAGAGGCCCTAGCAGCCTTCAAGCATAACATCCACGACGAGTGGCTTGCCTGGCACCTGGGACAGGAAAAGCCGAAATCCATGGCAGCCCTCACGACACTCATGACCCGCTTTTGCGCGGGAGAAGACAGCTAGCTAGCTCGCAGTAACAACTTATCAAAGAACCTTGGTAATTCGGATACCAAGGACAAAAGTGGCAGGACACGTCGGAATAAGCAAAAACACCGCGTTAACAGCGACAGCAATGAAGACACGGCAGTCAATGCCGGATTCAAAGGCTATAAATCCAGTCAGCGGAAAAAGCCATTCAAAAAGAATACTCAGGGCCCGTCCAGTTTGGACCGAATACTCGATCGCTTGTGCCAGATACATGGCACCCCCGAAAGGCCAGCCAATCACACTAACAGGGATTGTTGGGTGCTCAAGTAGGCAGGCAAGTTAAGGGGCGAAAACAGAGACAAGGGGCTGCACAGCGACAACGAGGAGCCCAAGCCGCCGAACAACAATGGACAGAAGGGCTTTCCCCCACAAGTGCGGACGGTGAACATGATATACGCAACCCACATTCCCAAGCGGGAGCGGAAGCGTGCGCTATGGGACGTATACGCGATGGAGCCAGTCGCCCCAAAGTTCAACCCATGGTCCTCCTGCCCGATCACTTTTGATCGAAGGGACCATCCCACTAGCATCCGTCATGGTGGCTTCGCCGCATTGGTTCTCGACCCAATCATCGACGGAATTCATCTCACAAGAGTCCTCATGGACGGCGGCAGTAGCCCGAACCTGCTTTATCAGGATACAGTGCGGAAAATGGGCATAGATCCCTCAACGATTAAGCCCACAAGAACGACCTTTAAAGGCGTTATACCACGTGTAGAAGCCAACTGTACAGGCTCAGTAACACTTGACGTGGTCTTCGGATCCCCGGACAATTTCCGAAGCGAAGAGTTAATCTTCGATATAGTCCCGTTTCGCAGTGGCTATCACGCCCTGCTCGGACGAACCGCATTCGCAAAGTTCAATGCGGTGTCGCACTACGCATATCTCAAGCTCAAGACGCCAGGCCCTCGAGGAGTAATTACGGTCAACGGAAACACCGAACGCTCCCTCCGTACGGAGGAGCATATGGCGGCTCTCGCAGCGGAGGTACAAAGTAGCCTTCTCAGGCAATTCTCTAGTCCGGCCATTAAAAAGCCAGACACTGCCAAGCGCGCCCGGAGTAACCCACAGCAGGACCGCCTGGCACACTCTGAGCAAGCGTAGCAATGCGGCCCCAACCCCAGCTTTCGTGACATAGCGAAACCAGTACCTCGCGTACATAACTACGCCCTTGAAATACCATGGGCACAGGGGAAGGGGCACAATAATGGCATGCCCAAAATACGGCTTAAAACGTATTAGGGGCTGCCAGATTCTTTTTTATTATTTTTTTCTTACTTTCAGAACTCCATACTTCGGATGACCTGTTCAGCAATTCGACTGCCGCACAAACGATGCAAGATCCAGGGAGGCAGACAAGCCATGCCGCATTATGGAACTCCCAGGTGGTCTCTGTTACGAGCGGTATACCTGTTTTAAATACAATTCCGCGGCCTGCCCCTGGTCAGGACATACTGAATAGTCCAATATCTTTTGCTTACCGAACTATTTGTATCGTTCGGCTTTGATAAATAGCCTCTCTATAAACAATGCTTAGCTTCTTGCCTATTTTTTGCATTATCTTCTTTTCACATTTATGTTTATTAAATGACATGATTGCACCCATACACCATGGTACGGCAAACACGCCAGGGGCTTCAGTACCCCTCATAATGGTGTGAGAAGTCCGTACACTTTCACAAGTGCGGCACCCCAAACTTATAGCACTATATGCATCGGCTCCGAATCATGATTTGGGTCAATAGTTGGGTTTGCCCGGCTCCTATGTTTTGGTGCCTTACGTTCTGCTCTATCGGCTAAGGTAGCACTAGGAGAACCACTGCGATTGTGCCCCGGTTCAGCTGGGTTAAGCACCTCAGTGGAGAAAGCTAAAACTGACTGTCATGATGAGGCGAGAGACCTGTCGCTGTTCGATAGGTTTTTCGAGTCCCTAAAGACTTATGCCGCTTCGAGCGAGGAGCTGGCTTTGTCCGGCCAAGGCGTGGATAGCGCCCCGAACTCGGTCTTCCGAACTAGGGGCTTCGCTGAAATTTAAAATTATAGAGTTCTATGGCTAAGTGAGAGTGTTCAAGCATTATAGTCCGATTGCCTGGTTCGTTGTGCTGAGCGCCTCCCTCGAAGGACCCAACTACGGGAAAAAGAGCGCTCAGGTTTATCCCGAACCCCCCAGCACTAGTGGCATGGGGGCAGAAGCTGACGATTGGCCATCTCTCAATTTTTTGATAAACGGCCGCACAGAAAGTAATATTTTAAATTCAATAAGCATTGCTTAGCGCATATGAACAAGTTTTTAGCGCACAGGATAAACATGAGCGAGTTCATTCAAAAATCACATCCTTGGTACATTCATCCGCCACAAGGCGGGCACCTGCAAGAACATCCTTGTAGTAGTTCTCGGGCTTGCGATGCTCCTTCCCCGGCGGCGGCCCGTCCTTCACAAGCTTCTCACCGTCCAGCTTACCCCAGTGCACCTTTGCACGGGCAAGGGCCCGACGGGCACCTTCGATGCAGACGGAGCGCTTGATGACCTCGAGCCTCGGACAGGCCTCCACCAGCCGCCGCACCAGCCCGAAATAGCTCCCAGGCAGGGCCTCTCCGGGCCACAACCGAACTATGAAGCCCTTCATGGCCTGTTCGGCTGCCTTGTGGAGCTCGACCAGCTGTTTCAGCTGGTCGCTCAAAGGCACAGGGTATCCGTCCTCAGAATACTGAGACCAGAACACCTTCTCCGTCGAGCTGCCCTCTTCAGCTCGGTAGAATGCGGCGGCATCGGATACGCTGCGGGGAAGATCTGCGAATGCCCCTGGAGAGCTCCGGATTTGGGTAAGTAACAAGTAGTGTACTTTTATATTTCTTCTTTGCATGAAGAATGCCTTACCCACTGCTATCTTCCTCATCTCCTCCAACTCTTGGAGGGCCTTTTGGGCTTCGGCCTTGGCAGACTTGGCAGTCTCAATAGCCGTCGCGAGCTCGGATGCTTGCGCCTTTGACTCAAGCTCCAAACTCTCATGTTTTTTCATGAGAGCCTGAAGCTCTTGCTGCACCTTGCCGACCTGAGCCCCAAGTCTGTCTCGCTCGGTGCGCTCCGCGGACATTTTCTTTTCGGCCTCAGACAGCGCCTACTTAAGGGTCGCCACCTCAGTCGTGGCCCCTACAATAAGCAGTACAATCCTGTTATTTTTTTCTTGCAATCACGCCTTTTTATAGGCACTTTTTCTGTAAGGTATTTCTTACCTTCTTTCTCCTCGAGCTGCCGCTTGGCAAGGCCGAGCTCTTGCTCGGTCCGCTCGAGGTCCTGCTTCAGGACACCCACCTCCGCAGTCAGTGCGGTGGTGGATAGCAGCGAAGCCTGCATACGCATATTGACTCTTTTTGTTAGACTCCTGCGAAATTTAATAGATCCTCTATTCGGCTTTTCTTTCCGAACGCCAAACAGAGCATCAGGGCTACTGTCTATGCGGTAATATTTTTACATATTTTTACTTACCTCGAAGCCTGTTAGAAAGCTAGCGCAAGCTTCAGTCAGTCCGCTCTTGGCGGACTGAACCTTCTGGATCACCGTACTCATAATAGTACGGTGCCCCTTGTCGATGGAGACGCCGTCAAGCACCTCCAGCAGATTGCCCGGCACCTCCGGTTGAACGGAGGCCGCCGACTCAGAAGGCTTGCTCCTCTTGGAAGGAGTTCGCCTACCGCGGTCCGGAACTATGGAAGATTCCGGTGTGGTGTCCGGCACAAAGCCGGACTTGGAGCCCTGGGGGGCCTTATCCCCTTCACTCCTGGAGTCCGGGAGGTTGCCTTGAGGCTCCTCCGGGACCACCTCCTCCTGCCCCGGAGCTTGTCGCGACGCCACTTCGGCGTCGTCTGCAGTGCGGGGGGAACAGCGGGCAGAACTAAGTTCACGTCCGATGAGTCCAGGGAGCCGCCCGACGATTCGTTGAATTTGGCCTGGGGCGGGCTGCATAATTACGTTCGACATTAGGGAAAGCTATGCAACAAAGGAACATCATGAGTTACTCTGATGTTCGAACTTACGATTTCGCTGGACGCTTGGCCCTGTTTGGCCACTCCTCTTCGCCCTCTTCGGCGTCGGGAGAGTAGTCCGGCGGAGGGGTCTTCCTTTTCCTAGACCCCTCGGCCTCCCCCGTTGGGCGGCCTTCCTCTTCTCTCCTCCCTCCGCTGGGGGGGAGAGTTTTCTTCTTCCTCCTCCTCGTTTTCACGGGAAGAGGGCGTCTCGGACTCGTCGGATGACGAGTCCGACACCACCACGTTACGGGCACTCCTTCGAGTCCCCGTGGTCTTCTTCTTCTTGGCCTTCTTCTCCGGCACCACATAAGGCGCCAGAACCAACAGCTTCACTAGTAGAGCTGGGGCTGGGTCTTCGGGCAGCGGAGCCGGACAGTTAATCGGTCCGGATATCGCCCGCCAAGCCTATCAAAGATAAGGGAGTTTAGATCCCGCATAGAGTCAAACTATGAAGAAAGCTTAACATCCTGTAAAAGGTGAAGATAGCTTACCTCGCTAGCGTGACGCTGCGAGCTGTATCCGCGGTCCTCGGAAGCGGATGCGAGAGCCTCGGTGCCCTTGAATAGCACCTTCCAGGCATCTTCGTACATCGTTTCGAAGAGCCCGCTAAGGGTTTGGTGTTGCGCCGGGTCGAACTCCCACAGATTAAAATCCCGTTGTTGGCACGGGAGGATCCGGCGGACGAGCATAACCTGGATTATATTAACAAGCCGGATTGGCTTATTCACTAGGGACTGGATGCATGTTTGCAATCCGGTCACCTCTTTTTTGTCACCCCACGATAGGACCGTCTCTTTCCAGGACATAAGCCATGTGGGGGGTCCGGATCGGAACTCGGGGGCTGCGGTCCATTTCGGATCGCGTGGCTCGGTGATGTAAAACCACCCGGATTGCCACCCCTTTAGGGTCTCCACAAAAGAGCCCTCGAACCATAGGACGTTGGCCATCTTGCCTACCATGGAGCCTCCGCACTCCGCCTGGCTGCCGCGCACCACCTTGGGCTTGACGTTGAAGGTCTTGAGCCAGAGGCCGAAATGAGGGCGGACGTGGAGGAAAGCCTCGCACACGACGATAAACGCCGAGATGTTGAGGATGAAGTTCAGGGCCAGATCGTGGAAATCCAGGCCGTAGTAGAACATGAGCCCCCGGACAAATGGGTGGAGTGGAAAACCCAGTCCACGGAGGAAGTGGGGGAGAAATACTACCCTCTCATGGGGCCTTGGGGTGGGGAGAAGCTGCCCCTTTTCAGGAAGCCGGTGCGCGATGTCTTTGGATAGGTATCCGGCCTTCCTTAGCTTCTTGACTTGGCCCTCCGTAGCGGAGGAGACCATCCACTTGCCTCCCGCTCCGGACATTGCTGGAGAAGGTTGAGGTGGGAAGTGCGGGCTTGGGCGCTGGAGCTCGAGTGCGCAGGAGATGGATAGGCAAAGGAGGAAGAAGGCGTAGGTAAAAAGGTGGATCCTTATCCCCTTATATGGGCGGATGCGGTTGTGCGTCCCCACCAGCCTAGTAAAACTCGCTTGCCTCCCAAGCGCCGTGATAAATGGCGCGGTTGGGTTACCCACGTCCGTATTGATGAGAATCCCGTAAAGGGGGTACACTATCTCTGCTTTGGCAAGACGTGCCAAGGAAACCGCCTCGCAAAACATGCTGAGGTGGAAAAGTAAAAACGATTCGAGTAAAGGACTTGGCCATAGTGTGATGACACACCGTGGAATACGTCAGCAGTTTTGATTTGTGTTAATATTATTCTCTCTATGGCAATATGTGGAAGCTTATTTTGCAGAGCCGGACATTTCTCTTGGTGTTTACAATCTTCTATGAAGGACTTGGAGGAGGAACCCGCCTTGCAATGCCGAAGACAATTTGCGCGCCGGACTCGTCGTCATTGAAGCCTGGTTCAGGGGCTATTGAGGGAGTCCTGGATTAGGGGGTGTTCGGGTAGCCGGACTATACCTTCAGCCAGACACCTGGACTATGAAGATACAAGATTGAAGACTTCGTCCTGTGTCCGGATGGGACTTTCCTTGGCGTGGAAGGCAAGCTTGGCAATGCGGATATTCAAGATCTCCTACCATTGTAACTGACTCTGTGTAACCCTAACCCTATCCGGTGTCTATATAAACCAGAGGGTTGTAGTCCGTAGGCGATCAACTCCATATACAACAATCATACCATAGGCTAGCTTCTAGGGTTTAGCCTCCTTGATCTCGTGGTAGATCTACTCTTGTACTACCCATATCATCAATATTAATCAAGCAGGACGTAGGGTTTTACCTCCATCAAGAGGGCCCGAACCTGGGTAAAACATCGTGTTCCCTGCCTCCTGTTACCATCCGGCCTAGGCGCACAGTTCGGGACCCCCTACCCGAGATCCGCCGGTTTTGACACCGACACTACCTCTTGAGCTTGCGTTGTATTTCCCCGAAGAGGAAGGTATGATGCAGCAGAGTAGCGTAAGTATTTCCCTCAGTTTTTGAGAACCAAGGTATCAATCCAGTAGGAGGCCACGCTCAAGTCCCTCGTACCTGCACAAAACGATAGCTACTCGCAACCAACACGATTAGGGGTTTTCAATCCCTTCATGTTCACTTATGAGAGTGAGATCTGATAGATATAATATTTTTGGTATTTTTAGTATAAAGATGCAAAGTAAAAAGTAAAAGGCAAAGTAAATAGCAAAGCAAGATTAAAGTGATGGAGATTGATATGATGAGAATAGACCCGGGGGCCATAGGTTTCACTAGTGGCTTCTCTCAAGAGCATAAGTATTCTACGGTGGGTGGACAAATTACTATTGAGCAATTGACAGAATTGAGCATAGTTATGAGAATATCTAGGCATGATCATATATATAGGCATCACATCCGTGACAAGTAGACCAAAACGATTCTGCATCTACTACTATTACTCCACTCATCGACCACTATCCAGCATGCATCTAGAGTATTAAGTTAAAAACAGAGTAACACTTTAAGCAAGATGACATGATGTAGAGAGATAAATTCATGCAATATGAAATAAACCCCATCTTGTTATCCTCGATGGCAATGAAGCAATACGTGCCTTGCTGCCCCTTCTGTCACTGGGAAAGGACACCGCAAGATCGAACCCAAAGCTAAGCACTTCTCCCATGGCAAGAACTACCAATCAAGTTGGCCAAACCAAACGGATAATTCGAAGAGACTTGCAAAGATAACCAATCATGCATAAAAGAATTGAGAGAAGATTCAAATATTATTCATAGATAGACTTGATCATAAACCCACAATTCATCGGTCTCAACAAACACACTACAAAAAGAAGATTACATCGAATAGATCTCCACGATAGAGGGGGAGAACTTTGTATTGAGATCCAAAAAGAGAGAAGAAGCCATCTAGCTACTAACTATGGACCCGAAGGTCTAAGGTAAACTACTCACACTTCATTGGAGGGGCTATGATGATGTAGAAGCCCTCCGTGATGACGGCCCTCTTCCGACGGAGCTCCGGAACAGGCCCCAAGATGGGATCTCATGGATACAGAAAGTTGTGGCGGTGGAATTAGGTTTTTGGCTCCTGTTCTGATCGTTTGGGGGTATGTAGGTATATATAGGAGGAAGGAGTACGTCGGTGGAGCACCGAGGGGCCCACGAGGCAGGGGGCGCGCCCTAGGGGGGGGCGCCCCCCACCCTCGTGACCGCCTCTTTGACTCCTTGGAGTAGGGTCCAAGTCTCCTGGATCACGTTCGGCGAGAAAATCACGTTCCCGAAGGTTTTATTCCGTCTGGACTCCGTTTGATATTCCGTTTCTTCGAAACACTGAAATAGGCAAAAAAACAACAATTCTGGGCTGGGCCTCCAGTTAATAGGTTAGTCCAAAAAATAATATAAAAGTGGAAAATAAAGCCCAATATAGTACAAAATAGTAGATAATATAGCATGGATCAATCAAAAATTATAGATACGTTGGAGACGTATCACAAGGGTGCCATGAATCTGACAGAGCTTGTCAAGAATCTTATTTAGGCCGGATGGTCCTTCTCTACTGCCTTTGAAAGGATTTTTCCGCTGACCAGGTCGAGAGCCCCTGAATCCGGCATTTACCACCATGTTATCTGGGCTACCCTCTTTATTTCGATGCTTGTTTTTGTTGCGTCGTGGTTTTCCATTGCCATCCCTGACTTCGGATGTAGTTGGGTCGCTGGTGCTGCTACGGGCCAACCTGCTGTCTTCGCCCGCGCAAAAGCGGGTCATGAGGCTTTTTCTTGGCCGAGGTGTCTGGCGAGCCATTCGTCTCGGACACTGTGTTTAAAAGCTGCTAAGGCTTCAGCGTCCGGACAGTCGACGATTTGGTTCTTCTTGGTGAGGAACCTGCTCCAAAGCTATCAGGTGGACTCTCCGGACTGTTGGATTATATGACTTAAATCCTCTGCATCCGGAGGTCGGACATAAGTCCCTTGAAAATTAGCCCGAAAAGCGTCCTCGAGCTCCTCCTAACTTCCAATTGAGTTTTCGGGGAGGCTTTTCAGCCAGTGCCGAGCTGGCCCTTTAAGCTTGAGGGGCAAGTATTTAATGGCATGGAGATCGTCTCCGCGAGCCATATGAATATGGAGGATAAAGTCCTCGACCCAGACTCCAGGGTCTGTGGTCCCGTCGTACGCCTCTATGTTCACTGGTTTGAATCCTTCTAGGAATTCGTGATCCAGCACCTCATCGGTGAAACATAGGGGGTGTGCGGCACCCCTGTATTGGGATATGCCATTGGGTTCGGACGGTTGTAGTATTCGGTTTTGATTTTGTGCCAGAGCGCACTTCCTAGATCCATAGATGGATCTGGTCGCGCCGGATTTTTGGCGCAAGTTCTCATGTAGATCGTGTGTTGAGTTATGTGCGACTTTATTAGCCGCTCTATCGCGGTCACAAGGTGGTGGATCCGTCCGGTTGGCCGTATCATTTTTCGGCTGTGTGGGCTCTAAGGCCTCATCGTTGAATTCAGGTAATAGCTTGCGCTTTCGATAGCTATTTGTGTGGTAACTTCCACCATGGTTTGTTTCATTGTCGAGCACTTTGTTCCACCTGCTGTTGAGTGTATCTTGTGCGGCCTTAAGCCTTTGCTTCTGCTTTTTCAGGCTCCTCACTATGGCAATAAGCCTTTTGCGGAGGTTCTCTTGCTCCAAGTTCGTTTTTGGGATGGTGTGTGCATATTCGTCTGGACTGTTTTCCTCCCCAGACGGGGTTTGATGAGGTTTATCCTTGGCGTCGCCGTGTTCGGACGCCGGATCTGCACAGTGTCGCCGTTTGCGTCTTGATCGTGCTCTGCCAGTGGGGCGGCGCAGTCATCGTTTCTTCTAGAGTTGACTGGGCTGCTATTTCCTCTTGCGCTGTTATCTTTGTTTTTGCTATGGTGGGACTTAGAGAGGCACCGCTGACGTTGGCGCTTGGGTTGCTTGGAGGGGGGATCCTCCGCTGTCTCTTCGCCATTGCCCTCTTTGGGTGTATCCACCATGTATATGTCATGTGATGAAGTGGTTGTCCGGCGCTCTGTGGGCGCTGGTTCCTGTTCGTCTCCTGCATCTTTATTCATATCGTTGATGTCTTCGGAGTCGAAGTTAAGCATGTCGGTTAAGTCGTCGACGGTGGCTGCCAAGTGGGTGGTGGGTGGGCGGTGAATTTCTTCGTTGTCCGCATCCCATTCTAGCCGAACATAGTTCGGCCAAGGTTCTCCTGACAGGGAGAGAGACCTTAATGAATTTAGAAAATCGCCGAAAGGCGAGTGCTGAAAGATATCCGCGGAGGTGAACTCCATGATTGGCGCCCACTCGGGCTCGATGGGCACGGATATAAGCGGCTCGGAGTCCGTGGCCGGGGGTGAATCCAGTGGTTCGGCAACACGGCTCTCGTAAGGGGTGAAGTCAGCGTCTGGCTCTATCACTGCTGAGAGCGCGGCCTCCGTGGCGGGGACTATCCCTCCGCTCTCGGATGGCGTGATTTGCTCCGGATTGACAGCCAGAGTAGTTGCATATGCGATCTCCCGCATACTGTCCGACGGCAGAGTTATGTCATGCTCGTCGTGACTATGCGGCACACCTGACATGAGCTCGAATCCGTCGAAGATCAAGTCTCCGCGGATATCGGCCGCGTAGTTCAAGTTTCTGAATCTGACCTAATGGCTAGGGGCATAGCTCTCGATCTGCTCCAGATGGCCAAGCGAATTGGCCCGCAGTGCGAAGCCGCTGAATACAAAGATCTGTTCGGGGAGGAAAACCTCACCCTGGACCGCATTGTTACCGATGATCGAAGGAGCCATCAAACCTTATGGCGACGGCAAAGTGGAACTCTCAATGAAAGCACCAATGTCGGTGTCAAAACCGGCGGATCTCAGGTAGGGGGTCCCGAACTGTGCGTCTAAGGCGGATGGTAACAGGAAGCAGGGGACACGATGTTTACCCAGGTTCGGGCCCTCTTGATGGAGGTTATACCCTATGTCCTGCTTGATTGTTCTTGATGATATGAGTATTACAAGAGTTGATCTACCACGAGATCAGAGAGGCTAAAACCTAGAAGCTAGCCTATGGTATAATTGTATGTTATCCTACGGACTAAAACCCTCCGGTTTATATAGAAACCGGAGGGGGCTAGGGTTACACAAGGTCGGTTACAAGGGAGGAGATTTACATATCCGTATTGCCTAGCTTGCATTCCACGCCAAGGAGAGTCCCATCCGGACATGGGACGAAGTCTTCAATCTTGTATCTTCATAGTCCAACAGTCCGGCCAAAGGATATAGTCCGGCTGTCCGGAGACCCCCTAATCCAGGATTCCCTCAGCGAATAATTATGAGAATATCTCGGTATGATCATGTATATAGGCATCACGTCCATGACAAGTAGACCGACTCCTGCCTGCATCTACTACTATTACTCCACACATCGACCGCTATCCAGCATGCATCTAGAGTATTAAGTTCATAAGTACGGAGTAATGCCTTAAGCAAGATGACATGATGTAGAGGGATAAACTCATGCAATATGATATAAACCCCATCTTTTTATCCTCGATGGCAACAATACAATACGTGTCGTTTCCTTTCTGTCACTGGGATCAAGCACCGCAAGATTGAACCCAAAGCTAAGCACTTCTCCCATTGCAAGAAAGATCAATCTAGTAGGCCAAACCAAACTGATAACTCGAAGAGACTTGGAAAGATAACCAATCATACATAAAAGAATTCAGAGAAGATTCAAATATTGTTCATAGATAGTCTTGATCATAAACCCAAATTCATCGAATCTCGACAAACACACCGCAAAAGAAGATTAAATCGAATAGATCTCCAAGAGAATTGAGGAGAACTTTGTATTGAGATCCAAAGAGAGAGAAGAAGCCATCTAGCTAATAACTATGGACTCGAAGGTCTGAGGTAAACTACTCACACATCATCGGAGGGGCCATGGAGTTGATGTAGAGGCCCTCCGTGATCAATGCCCCCTCCGGCAGAGCTCCAGAAAAGGCCCCAAGATGGGATCTCTTGGGTACAGAAGGTTGTGGCGGATGTTTTCAGGGTACATAGGTATATATAGGAGGAAGAAGTAGGTCGGTGGAGCCACGAGGGGGAGGGCGCGCCCCCTGCCTCATGGCCTCCTTGTTGGTTGCTTGACATCCACTCCAAGTCCTCTGGATCACGTTTGTTCCAAAAATCACGCTCCCAAAGGTTTCATTCCGTTTGGACTCCGTTTGATATTCCTTTTCTGCGAAACACTGAAATAGGCAAAAAACAACAATTTGGGTTGGGCCTCCGGTTAATAGGTTAGTCCCAAAAATAATTTAAAAGTGTAAAATAAAGCCCATTAACATCGAAAATCAATAATATAATAGCATGGAACAATAAAAAAATTATAGATACGTTGGAGACGTATCAGCATCCCCAAGCTTAATTCCTACTCGTCCTTGAGTAGGTAAGTGATAAAAACATAATTTTTGATGTGGAATGCTTTCTAGAATATTCTTCAATGTATTTTTCTCTATTGTGCTATGAATGTTCAGATCCGAAAGATTCAATATAAAAGTTTATTATTGACATAAAAATAGTAATACTCCAAGTATGCTAATCAAGCAATTATGTCTTATCAAAATACCATAGCCAAAGAAAACTTATCCCTACAAAGTCATATAGTTTGGCCATACTTCATTTTCGTCACACAAAATGCTCTCATCATGCACAACCCTGATGACAATCCAAGCAATTGTTTCATACTTAGCCTTTTCAAACTCTTTCAACTTTTACGCAATATATGAGCGCGAGCCATGGACATAGCACTATGGGTGGAATAGAATATGATGATTGAGGTTGTGTGAGAATACAAAAAGGGAGAAAGTCTCACATTAACGCGGCTAATCAATGGCTATGGAGATGCCCACCGATTTATGTCAATGCAAGGAGTAGGGATTGCCATGCAATGAATGAACTAGAGCTATAAATATATGAAAGCTCATCAAAGAAACTAAGTGGGTGTGCATCCAACTCGCTTGCTCACGAAGACCTAGGGCATTTGAGGAAGCCCATCATTGGAATATACAAGCCAAGTTCTATAATGAAAAATTCCCACTAGTTTATGGAAGTGACAACATAGGAGACTCTCTATCATGAAGATCATGGTGCTACTTTGAAGCACAAGTGTGGAAAAAGGATAATAACATTGTCCCTTCTCTCCTTTTCTCTCTTTTTTATTTTTATTTGGGCCTTTTTTTATTTTGGCCTCTTTTCCCCTTTTTATTTTTTTTGTCCGGAGTCTCATCCCGACTTGTGGGGGAATCATAGTCTCCATCATCCTTTCCTCACTGGGACAATGCCCTAATAATGATGATCATCACACTTCTTTTTACTTACAACTCAAGAATTATAACTCAATACTTAGAACAAAATATGACTCTATGTGAATGCCTCCGGCGGTATACCGGGATATGCAATGAATCAAGAGTGACATGTATGAAAAATTATGAATGGTGGCTTTGCCACAAATACGATGTCAACTACATGATCATGCAAAGCAATATGACAATGATGATGCGTGTCATAATAAATGGAATGGTGGAAAGTTGCATGGCAATATATCTCGGAATGGCTATGGAAATTCCATAATAGGTAGGTATGGTGGCCGTTTTGAGGAAGATATAAGGAGCCTTATGTGTGATAGAGCGTATCATATCACGGGGTTTGGATGCACTGGCGAAGTTTGCACCAACTCTCAAGGTGATAAAGGGCAATGCACGGTACCGAAGAGGCTAGCAATGATGGAAGGGTGAGAGTGTGTATAATCCATGGACTCAACATTAGTCATAAAGAACTCACATACTTATTGCAAAAATCTATATGTCATCAAAACCAAGCACTACGCGCATGCTCCTAGGGGGATAGATTGGTAGGAAAAGACCATCGCTCGTCCCCGACCGCCACTCATAAGGAAAGCAATCAAAGAACACCCCATGCTTCAAATTTGTCACATAATGTTTACCATACGTTCATGCTATGGGACTTGCCAACTTCAACACAAGTATTCATCAATTTCATATTTACTCAACTAGCACACCTCTAATATTACCACCTTTATATCTCAAAACAATCTATCAAGCATCCAACTTCTCTTAGCATTTAAAATTTATAACCAAAGTGAATTACCATGCTGTTCTAAAGGACTCTCAAAGTGATATAAGTGAAGCATGAGAGATCAATTATTTCTATAAAATAGAACCACCGCCGTGCTCTAAAAGATATAAAAGAAGCACTAGAGCAAAAATTATCCAACTCAAAAGATATAAGTGAAGCACATAGAGTATTCTAATAAATTCCAATTCATGTGTGTCTCTCCCAAAAGGTGTGTACAGAAAGGATGGTTGTGGTAAACTAAAAAGCAAAGACTCAAATCATACAAGACGCTCCAGGCAAAACACATATCATGTGGCGAATAAAAATATAGCTCCAAGTAAAGTTACCGATGGACGAAGACGAAAGAGGGGATGCCTTTCGGGGCATCCCCAAGCTTAGGATTTTGGTTGTCCTTGGATTTTACCTTGGGGTGCCTTGGGCATCCCAAAGTTTAGGTTGTTGACACTCCTTGTTCCATAATCCATCTAATCTTTACCCAAAACTTGAAAACTTCACAACACAAAACTTAAAAGAAAATCTTCGTGAGCTCCGTTAGTAAAAGAAAAGAAACCACCACTTCAAGGTACTGTAATGAACTCATTCTTTATTTATATTGGTGTTAAACCTACTGTATTCCAACTTTTATATGGATCATAAACTCTATTACTAGCCATAGATTCATGAAAATAAGCAAACAACACACGAAAAATAGAATCTGTCAAAAACATAACAGTCTGTAGTAATCTATAGGTTTCGAATAATTGTGGAACCCCCAAAATTCTAAAATAAATAGCTGGACGTGAGAAATTTACCTATTAATAATCTGCAAAAATAATTAACTAAATAGCACTCTCCAGTGAAAAATGGTAGCAATTCTCGTGAGCTCTAAAGTTTTTGTTTTTTACAGCAAGATCAAAAAGACTTCCCCCAAGTCTTCCCAATGGTTCTACTTGGCAAAAACACTAATTAAACACAAAAAACACAACCAAAACAGAGGCTAGATAAATTATTTATTACTAAACAGGAACAAAAAGCAAGGAATAAAAATAAAATTGGTTTGCCTCCCAACAAGCGCTATCATTTAACGCCCCTAGCTAGGCATAAAAGCAAGGATAGATCTAGGTATTATCATCTTTGGTATTTATCTTTTTAATGGAGTTATGCTCGAACCCGGGAGGTCCCTTACGTTTCCCTTCATACTCGGAAATTTTTAGATCTAGAGCATCCAACCGCTTATTGCAAAGTGTAATCAATGTATTCATGCGGTGAAGGTTCCCTCCAACATTTTTAAGAGGTTCAATAGACTTTTGCAATTCGCATAATTTCTCTATGATTTGGGTTCCCTCAGGAGATGGTCCCTTTTTTGGGGGAAGTATTCCTACTATCCCTTCTATAATTTCATAAGCAACACTAAGATCAATAACAATAAAATTCCCTTTGGCGGCAAAGTCAAGGAGTTGCCTATGGGGTATGGTGAGCCCAATATAAAAATTACGAAGTAAAATCTTAGAGTCTCCCTCTATAGTGCAATCATGATAAGATTTTATCATCCTATACCAAGCATCTTTTAAATTTTTCTCCTTGTCTTTGTTTGAAGTGGAGAACTTCAAAATTGGGAGACAGAGGAGTAGATAAAGGACTAGCCATAACGACGAAGCAAGCGATCCAACACACAAGCATTCAAGAAACAAGAAAAAGTGGCAAAATGGAAAAGAGGGCGAATAAAACGGCAAGGGTGAAGTGGGGGAGAGGAAAATAAGAGGCAAATGGCAAATAATGTAATGCGAAGGATAAGAGTTGTGATGGGTACTTGGTATGTCTTGACTTGGCGTAGATCTCCCCGGCAACGGCGCCAGAAATCCTTCTTGCTACCTCTTGAGCATGCGTTGGTTTTCCCTTGAAGAGGAAAGGGTGATGCGGCAAAGCAGCATAAGTATTTCCCTCAGTTTTTGAGAACCAAGGTATCAATACATTAGGAGACCACGCGCGAGTCACCTCGTACCTACACAAACAAATAAGAACCTCACAACCAATGCGATAAAGGGGTTGTCAATCCCTTCACGACCACTTGCAAGAGTGAGATCTGATAGAGATAATAATAATAATAAGATAAATATTTTTGGTATTTTTATGATATAGATTGAAAGTAAAGATTGCAAAATAAAATAGATTGGAAACTTGTATGATGGAGAATAGACCCGGGGGGCATAGGTTTCACTAGTGGCTTCTCTCAAGATAGCATAAGTATTACGGTGGGTGAACAAATTACTGTCGAGCAATTGATAGAAAAGCGAATAATTATGAGAATATCTAAGTATGATCATGTATATAGGCATCACGTCCGTGACAAGTAGACCGACTCCTGCCTGCATCTACTACTATTACTCCACACATCGACCGCTATCCAACATGCATCTAGAGTATTAAGTTCATAAGAACGGAGTAATGCCTTAAGCAAGATGACATGATGTAGAGGGATAAACTCATGCAATATGATATAAACCACATCTTTTTATCCTTGATGGCAACAATACAATACGTGTCGTTTCCCTTTCTGTCACTGGGATCGAGCACCACAAGATTGAACCCAAAGCTACGCACTTCTCCCATTGCAAGAAAGATCAATCTAGTAGGCCAAACCAAACCGATAATTCGAAGAGACTTGCAAAGATAACCAATCATACAAAGGATCCCTGAGGGATCGACATGAATGTAGAGTAACAAAGTGATGCAACGAGTGTACAACCTCTTTGGCATAGCCTTGTGGACCTCAGCATCATTGGGTTGGACGTGGAGGATGGTGATGCTGGTGTGACTGTCGGAGGCGGGGAAGAAGATCTGAGGCCTCTGGAAATGGCGTTGAGGGTACTACTCCGCTGTGATGGACGGTTCCGTCGTTGGAGCAGCTCCGGTGAGGTGTACGGTGGCGAGGCTGAAGCAGGATAAGACAGACAACATTAATCTGAAGTGGGACTCTAATATCATCTGCAATAGATGATGTAAAATACATTAGCAAAAAGTTCTAGATGTAAAACGCATCAGCCACACCAAGGCAGCTCCGACAGATGCTTGTAGGATCGAAAGTATGTCTAGAGGGGGGTGATTAGACTACTTGACCAAATAAAAACTTGTCCTTTTCCCAATTTTAGTTCTTGGCACATTTTAGCAACTTTGGACAAGTCAAGCAATCTTAACACAATTCAAGCAAGCATGCAAAGAGTATATGAGCAGCGGAAAGTAAAGCATGTAACTTGCAAGAATGTAAAGGGAAGGGTTTGGAGGATTCAAACGCAATAAGAAACACGGATGTTTTTGCCGTGGTTTCGATAGGTGGGGCTATCGTACATCCGCGTTGATGGAGACTTCAACCCACGAAGGGTAATGGTTGCGTGAGTCCACGGAGGGCTCCACCCACGAAGGGTCCACGAAGAAGCAACCCTGTCTATCCCACCATGGCCGTCGCCCACGAAGGACTTGCCTCACTAGTGGTAGATCTTCACAAAGTAGGCGATCTCCTTGCCCTTACAAACTCCTTGGTTCAATTCCACAGTCTTGTCGGAGGCTCCCAAGTAATACCTAGCCAATCTAGGAGACACCACTCTCCAAGAAGTAACAAATGGTGTGTTGATGATGAACTCCTTGCTCTTGTGCTTCAAATGATAGTCTCCCCAACACTCAACTCTCTCTCACAGGATATGGATTTGGTGGAAAGAACATTTGAGTGGAAAGCAACTTGGGGAAGGCTAGAGATCAAGATTCATATGGTAAGAATGGAATATCTTGGTCTCAACACAAGTGTAGGTTGTTCTCTCTCAGAAAAAGTAAGTTGGAAGTGTAGGTTTGTTTTGATGGCTCTCTCCACGAATGAAGAGGTGGTGGAGGGGTATATATAGCCTCCACACAAAAACTAACTGTTACACACAACTTGCCAATCTCGGTGGGACTGAATTGATAAACTCGGTCGGACCGATTCAGCAAAACTAGTGACCATTAGGGTTTTCGGTGGGATCAACATGCAACTCGGTAGGACCGATATGGTTAGGGTTAGGGCCTAACGTAATCTCGGTGAGACCGATTACACAAACTCGGTGAGACCGATTTTGGTAATAAGCTAACCAGAGAGTTGGTCAGGTAAACTCGGTGGGACCGATCGCTCATTTTGGTGAGACCGAAACGTTACAAAGGGAAAACAGAGAGTTTACATTGCAATCTCGGTGGGACCAATCGCTCATCTCGGTAAGACCGAAATGTTATGAAGGGAAATAGAGAGATTACAATCCCATCTCGGTGAGACCGAGATCCCTATCGGTGAGACCAATTTGCCTAGGGTTTGTGGCAGTGGCTATGACATTTGAAACTCGGTGGCGCCGGATAGAAAGAATCGGTAGGGCCGAGTTTGACTTTTGGTTTAGGTCATATGTGGATGTGAGAAAGTAGTTGAGGGTTTTGGAGCATATTACTAAGCATTTTGAGCAAGAGCCTCATTAAGCAACACCTCATCCCTCCTTGATAGTATTGGCTTTTCCTATAGACTCAATGTGATCTTGGATCACTAAAATAGAAAATGTAGATTCTTGAGCTTTGAGCTTGAGCCAATCCTTTGTCTTTAGCATTTTGAGGGGTCCACTTTTCTCATCCATGCCATGCCAATCATTGAGCTCTCCTGAGATATTAATCTTGAAATAGCATTAGCTCAATGAGCTATATGTTGTTAGGAATTACCAAAACCACCTAGGGAAAGTTGCATTTTCAATCTCCATATTTTTGGTAATTGATGACAACATATAGATCAAAGCTTCGACAAATGATAATAAGAGTGAAAAACATTGTCGCTTTGAGAAGTATGTGAAAAGCAAGAGCTCCCCCTAAATTTGTGCATAGCTTAAGATTTGCTTTGGACTGCAAAAACACAATGAGTTAGGAACATGGGTTACTCTTCCACGTCACATACATCTTGGTGGAGCGCTCAAAATGATAATAATTAAATACATGCACTCATCACCAAGCAAAGTGAATGATCATATATGGGGATATAAAAAGATAATGTCATCCAGCAAGCATTAAGGTAGCATATGATCAAACACATGATCATCCAAGTATCACACACAAGCATAAAGTATCTCAAACAAGCAAATGAAAAAGTTTAACCACCAAACAAAAAGAGAGAATAAAAAGCAACACTCTCTCTTGAAGCCTATGATCTATACATTTTCTCCCCCTTTGGCAACAAGTTACCAAAAAGTTCATAAAAATGCATAGTGCTAGATCGACTCTCATGCTTGGTCTTGAGGTGGTGGTGTAGATAACACGCCAAGGACGAAGGCATCTCTTGATGTAGATGGAGCTAGTGGAGTGGGTGCTGGAGCTGGTGGCACTGAAGTTGTAGCTAGTGCAGATGAAGTTGCTCTGGTGTCTGTGACAGGCACTGCAGCAGATCTCTATCCTCTGGGCACTCTAGCAAAATCATTAGTGGTAGACTTTCCCTTCTTCTCCTGCACTTCATCCTGAAGTTGCTCAACAACTGACTGGATCTCAGTGACCTTCACATCTAAGCCATAGAACTTCTGGTCCATGATCCTCTCCAAGCTCTCCTGGTTTTGAGTCAGGGTAGCTAATCCCTTCTCAATCCTTAGAGTGGAGGAAATCAAGTATCCAAGCTGATCTTGCTTGCTCTTTAGAAGATACCGACATGCCTCTTCAGTGCACTACAAAAAAATACACTTCCGTGATGATACGTGTTTGTCACAATAGGTCGCTTTTTTTGTCATGCATGTACATCCATGACAAACTTATGACAGAATCAAGATAGTCATACCTGTGCTGTTGTAGAAGTGTTCCATGACATTACCAAAATTATCATCACGAAAGTGTCCACTTCCATGACGATAAATCGCGCGTCACAGAAGTGCTTTCGTCAAGGGTGACCGACACGTGGCATCCACTGTAACGGAACACCGTTAAGCAATCGGGTCGGGTTTTGGATCCGATAACCCGTTAATAGCCCCGACCAATGGGGATTTTCCACGTGTAAAATCATCATTGGCTAAAGGAAACACGTGTCGGCTCATCGTCGGGACAGATGTCATCCACTCACTGGACAGAAGGCGCCTACGATACGTCGACACGTGGCACGGCCCAACAAGTTTAAATGGGCCGGCCCAACTAAAGGCCCATAAGATTTTGCGGACCATGATGGGCCGGCCCATCTAAAGGCCCACGAGATTTTGCGGACCATAATGGGCTGGCCCAGCTAAAGGCCCACAAGATATCGCAGGCCATAATGGGCCGGCCCAGGTAAAGGCCCACAAGATTTTTGTGTGCCATAATAGGCCGGCCCAGGTAAAGGCCTAGAAAATTCTTGCGGATCATAATGGGCCGGCCCAGATAAACGCCCATGAGATTTCGCCGACATTAATGGGCCGGCCCAGCTGTAGGCCCACAAGATTTTGAGGACCTTAGTAGGCCGACCCGTTAATTGGATGCCATGTTTTGGGCCAAATGTCGGCCCATATTTGATACGGTCTATTAATGGCCTGCCACGCTCCGGTCCTAATAGTGACCCATATGAGATCTAGCCCATTAAAAGCCTACCATGTTCTGGGCCAAATTACGGCCCAGATCAGGCCCGGCCCTTTAAGAGGTTTTGGGCCTAATTATGGCCCATATCAGATTCGGCCCGTCAACTAGACACTATGCTTTTGGGCCCACTTACTAAAGGCCCACTTAGTAATTCGGCCTGATATTAGTTTTGGCCTGTTAAGGGCCCGTTTAACATTTCGGCCCTATATTAATTTCAACCTGTTAAAAGCCCGTCATATAGTTGGGCCTCACTACGGCCCGGTTTGCATCCGGCCTGCTCGCAGCCGATATCTGATTGGGCCAAACAAGGACCGAGACAATTTTTCGGCCTGTTAAAAGCCCATGATTTGATTCGCACAATCATGGGCCGGGGTTCATTTCGGGATGCTGCCGGCCCGTGAGCTGATCGACACGTTTCAGGCCCAACCTACATCGTGATTGCATGACGGCCTGATTATGTATGGTAATTTTATGGTTTGGTCGGTTTACTGCGAAGACAGGATATATATACAGTAAAATAACTGCAACATCGTGAATAAGAAAAAACCTATACTATACAATAAAGAAATTATGGCATATTACATCCACTGGGCATCAAAGTTCGCCACTATGATAATAAAGCACAAGTAGATAGCAGATTACATACACTGGGCATCAAAGATCGCCACTAGTGCAAATAAACACGCCGACAAAATAATATACAAAACCGACAACACTTCAATAGAGTTCAAGAAAGGTTAGCCCTGCTGGGGAGCTGCAGTGCAAGTAGCTGAGCAAGATGATGAGACTGCGCTTGTTGAACACTTATATCTTCCTCACTCTGAAAGATAAACAAGCAGACAGATGACAGGTTTTGCACATAAAAGTATCAGTGCTGACAATTCATCACATTTCTTACTGACGAATAAAGTGACACAGTTTAAATTTGCATTAACACAATATGGTATTGTTCAGGTCAAGACATGGCAGGAAATGACATTGTGAAGGAGTTGGCAGCTTCACGACACCACTGGATTACAGATCGAGAACTCATAAGTATCAATGGTTAGTGTGCTGTCAATTTATACCATTTCAGATTGGCAAATAAAGAGATGGTTTAAATAATAGTAGAATGATATGACATTTTTCATAGTTAAGACATTGCAGAATATGACATTATGCTATAGTGGGTAGGTTCACCACACCACTGGATTACAGATGAAGAACAGAAGCATACATGCAGTGCAAAAGAAGATCACTTGCTCTGTATAGTTTAATTTACATGGTATGAAGAAGGAACTTGGTTGTACAAATGAAAACTTAAATTGAGAAAGGACGAACTTTTGTTTATGAACTACATATACTAAACTTTAAACAAGCAATTTGATGCAAACACCAAAAATAAACAGCTGTTGCAGTCATGCCTAACCAAATATATACAAGAAAGTTTGAAGGCTTGAGATGGACAAACTTACATTATTGGTGAAGACAGGCTCTATAAAGGCCTTGTCCATGCTGATGGGGGGGGCAATTCAAGAAGTTTACCACAGAATCTTCTTCAAAAGCATTGCCTTTATTCTACATTTTGTTAAGAGTAAATATAGATGTGATAATATACGAAAAATGGAGAATATTTAAGATAAGATGAAGAGTGATGCTACATAACCAAGTAGCTATAAATGTAAGTGCAGCAATACAGGTAAAAGGTACAGCCAAGAGCAATGCACAGCTGAACTTCTTCAGTACCAACCTTATGGTAAGAGTAAATATAGATCTGATGTGTAGAAAATGGAGGGCAAAGGAAAATAAGCTGCAGAGTGATGGTACATGAACAACTACCTGTCATTATAAGTACACTGATAAAGGACATCATGTACTTACAAGAACAATGCAGAGCTAAAAAAACATTGGCAATGGATATATTCTACACTAATGTAACCATTCATACAGATCAGATAATTTGGAGCGAACAATTGATAAGCAAGCTATCATGCATACTGCTGTCACATAATGAACCAGGTATGTATGCAAGTACAGTGATACAGAACAAGAGGTACTAACAAGAGCAAAGCAGCGGGCAGCATATTTGCGATATCCTGTCGTTCTTGTCAAACCGGAATTCTTCTTCGGGCAGATTTCCTGCAAAAAAGATCCGTAAGGCACATGCAGAAAAGTAGAAGTTCAAATTGTCATGTGATTTCATAGACAGAACCTCATCCTGGGAACGAGACCAGTGCATAACAAGGTTTTTCCATTCAATGTCTTCTAAATTTAGCACATGAGACTTCACCGAAAATTCGTTTATAGACTTGCCATCAAAGTGTGATTTCCTCAGGTAACACCGATACTGCTGCAATGCTTCCTTGAAAAGCACAAGCAAGCTTTGCTCGTCATGACTATCCAGATTGACCCTCGCCTAGTTACAACAATGTAATGTAAATCATTAATGTGTTCAATCAGCAGAAAACAGGAAAATAATAGACATGAATAATAGCACTTACACGTAAGTTGGACAGGAAGATGTGAAAATGGTGTTTGTCTTCACAATAATATTCCCATGATGGGAATATATGCACGTAGTCCCTAACAACATTGAAAGCGTTGTCTTTTAAACTGGGAATAAATGGAATGGGGTTCCAATCTGCAGGAATTGGCCGTCTCTGTAGTTGGGATAGGTCTCCGGCCGGTGGACTTGCTGTACTTTTTGCTGGAGTGGGATTTTTCTGTGGTACAGCTGGTGCTATGGCAAATGAAATCGGTATACCTTTTGCTAGAGTGCAGGTCCTGTGTGGTGGGGCTAGTGGTGTGGCCAGTGAAGTATGGGTACAGTCTGCTAGAGTCGGTCCTACGTTTTGTGTCACTGGTTGTACAACCAATATAAGTGGGGTGCTGTCTGATTTCTCCGGCACCACCATGTTTTTCAAGGACTTTGCCGGTGCTCCTTCAGGTTCGGCAATCACCCTCCTCCTTTTTGATGTCTGATGCACAAGAACATCATTTGAGTGGAAAAACATGGTATGATGACAGATGGAATATGTATTGATAATGGATGGGCATGGCATCTCGACATATATGATGAGTAAACTAAGCAGATGGCGGTGCAACAAAGTAGAATAAATGCAAGAGAACATATGCAAGATACCCGCAATCAATAAAACATTGCCAAATTAGAATAGGCACCTTGATGGGTGAACAGGACAGGCCATCTGCCTTTGACTCCTCGAGGTTAGAATAGTCATTAGGATGATATTCTGAACAAGAATCAACAGGTGGGGAGCGTATGAGTTTCATTGCATCCAGAATGGCACTCAATGCCTTGGTGCCAATTTTGTAAGTCATTGCAGTGCTTAGCTTCAAGAGTGGACTGCTGCTAGTGCGACACAAAGCAGCTACATAGATCATAGTGTAGATATAACGGGAAAACCTTAAGCATCAGAGTAAAATCAGCAAAGTGGAACTTGATGGAATATATGTGCTAGTATTGCCGGTACGGCTAGAAAGGCTTCGGATACCAGCTCTCTTCAAGTGAAGGTGCGGTACTGTTAATATCAATGTAACTCTCAAAGGCGACACAGCTCCCCGCATTTCCTTGCTATTCTTATAGGATTCAAGTGGGGAGGCCACTACAAATCCTATTCCTATGTTTACAAGATCCTACGAATCAAAGAGGCTCAAAGTGTCCATCACAACCGACCATATAGACCTCTACACTGCAAATGTCCCTGCTCATCTTCAGTACAAGGAACATACTGTACTACTATCATACTCCCTCCGTTCCAAAATATAAGTCTTGGTAGAGATTTCCACTATGGATCACATACAGATGTATCCAGGTACATTTCAGAGTGTAGATTCACTCATTTTGCTCCATATGTAGTCCATGGTGGAATCACATACATATGTATCCAGGTACATTTCAGAGTACATATTAAAGAAGAAAGGAAGAGGAACATGGTAAAGAAGAGCAAGCAGATTTTGGATAATAAAATGTTGGTTGCGCGGTGCCCACACATGATGAACCAGAGCGCATTAAGAATGCAACTCCTAGCTTTCTCTCGATCATTTCAGGCGGTTGGGATCCTATGTCTCCTAAGCCTTCTTCCTCGTCTCTGATTCTTCCCATACAGAACACCGCACGGGCCGCCGGCCGGACCACTGGCCCCCACCGCCTGTGTTCCTCCGTCACCCCCACCCCAACCCCCACCCGCGTCGAGTTTTCTTCGTTCGGCGAGGCCCCACAACCACCCGAGCCCCTTCGATCGCACCGGCGAACTCCGGCGAGCTCTGAAAAATCGACTGACCCAATTTTGAAATTTAGTCTACTGTGATTTAACTAGTGTGGAATATAAAAGGGGAAAGCCATAACCATTGCGAGTATAGTGTTGAGCGTGCCATGGCGGATCTGAAGGTGCAAACCGGACAAAGGCAACTTCGCAACCAAGACAAGAAATCAGAGTAAGCAGTGGCAATCTATTTTCTTGCTGTGATAAATAAGTTGAGGAGATACGAAAGAGTACCGCCTCTGGTGCGGCGCCGTGTAGGCATCTGCTGAGAATTTGACAGTGCCGCGGTAGCGATGGCTGTCGTCAGCGTGGAAGCAGATCTAGGAGGGTAGACGGTGGCGGCGGGGCACGGTGGACGAGACAGTCGTAGGAGCGGCGCCGGCAAGGTGGACGACGGCGGGGATGAAGCGAGAGGACGGGATGCAAGGATCCCGGTCCGAAGCCGTGGATGAGAGAGGTCGATCTCTTGTAATGGACAGCAGCATCGAGGTATCAGCTCTGGCATGGTGGAGGAGGACGGCGGTGGATGGGGTGGCGGACGGCGACGGACGGAGGAGGGTGGGGTGGAGAGGGTGTTTTGGCGCCCACGGAGTATGAATGGGGAAAAGGGAGGTAGAGAGGAAGGGGGGAACCATGTATTCAGGGCGCGCTTGTCTCAAATGTGAGGAAATTTACAAACTTAGCCCCCGTTTCAAATTTCTACTACATCACAACAACACTAGTCGGTCGGGGATAGGACAGTAATCTCGCATACACCGAATATTTGCCGACGAGAGTTTGTTTTTGGTGCCTACCGTGTATGAATATGAATCAGGGAGGGAGTCGATTTCGGCCGAGGACACACCGTGTTTTGGTGCCCACCGTGTATGAATCCGGGTGAGAGGCCGTTACGTCACGTTTGGGTGAAATTACAAACCTACCCAAACCTATAGAAATCCAGCATATAGGCTTTGCGTGGCAGGGATAGGCAGTAGTGATTTCCATCTCGCAGATTTTGGTTCCGGACGGTTACTGCGACTTTCCCCGCTTTGTTCAAATTTTGCAGAGTGCACGTTTACCGTGCCAACTCAATTCAAATCCCGTTTGTATTCTATTTTTTCGGGCGGTATCCATTTTCAATTGGAATTACATTCTATATACATCATTTTTTCTATATACTTTCAAAAGCACAACACCATTTATACATAAATATGGTTTACAAATGGCATGATCTCAGATTCATAAGGTTGTATCCATCAATTTGGATTTTCAAATATTTGAAACCACTTTATGTTGAAATCCAATGTATGCATTCCTCGCTAACCGTCTCCAATTAATGTGTGTTTCATGCGGTTTTTTTACTTCTCAAACATGTATAATGTGTTTCACACACGCAACATATAGTGTAATCCCGTTTAGACATTAATTGCATATAAACCATGCATTTTTTGTAATTGAAGAATCTATGGATCACCAATATTGATAAACTATATAACATTACACATGTGCCCAAATTCAAATGAATATGCATGTTTGACACAGCAATTTGCGTTATGATATTATTGACGTCGTGATCTCCAGTTTAAATATTTGAATCCCCTTTAATCCAGATATTCATCTCATATAGCTATCACTCATGCTTATATAGGACTATCTCTCTGGACCTATACATGTTCGTCGTCTCTCAGGTATCTCTCGTGCTACCTGTATGTCGACAATGATCTTTTATCTTCGTAACACACTGACGGTACTCTCTCCCTCGACCTTCATCACTCTATCTCTCTCTAAGTATATCTCGCTCCCTGCTATGTGTCTCTAACTATGATTGTCCATGTGGAATATCTTTCTCTCACACAAACACAAAACTTTGTCTCCTGGGGTCTCATTTCTCTTTACTATTCCCAATTGTGCCACTCGCACACCCCTCATACAGAGATGTCTTTCGCTCCTTAGATATGAGAACCTACGACTCTTCCTCATCAATATCTCTTTCTCACACACAAACACAAACTCTGTCTACCAGGGTCTCATATTTCTCCATTGTTCTCTTGTATGTCGCTCACACACACCCTCTCTCCCTAGAGATATCTTGCGTTCCCTCGTATGTCTCTCTAGCTATCACTCTCGTTGTGAAATATCTTTCTCTCTCGCAGACACAAAACTCCGTCTCTCTGGATCTCATTTCTCTCTGATATCTGTTTGTATGTGACTCACACGCACCCTCTCTCTATCTCTCTCACACCCACACACATAACCCAGCCTTCTGATCCACTCGACTCCTATCTCTAACGCACACTAGCTAGCATCTTTATCTTTCTATTTATCTGTTTCTCCATCAACCTTATTTCTCGCCCTCACTCTTGATTCCTATCACACACACTACATATGTCTCTCTCTACATGCAGTCAAGTGCCCTCTCACACACATATATAACTTCACCCTTTGAACCACCCGACGGTCATCTCCAACACCCAAACTAGCGGATGTCCCTCTAGCAAGCATCTCCATCTCTGTATCTATCTGTAGTTTCTCCGTCAACATTTCTCTCTCGCATGGAGTCTTGCTTCCTATCACCCACACTATATATGTCTCTCCATACATATGCATTTATAGGTTGGTCTCTTTTGCACAATCGTTGCGCCACACTCCCTCTTCTCGCCATAGATGCATGCTCCAGCCCACGCCACTATCTCTTAAAGAGAAAAACACATGCTCAATTGTCAGGACTTCTTCCATGCATTCTCACATGCATGCATATTGTCATACCGATCCGTCTCTCCCATGTCGTTGATCTTATCACTTATGTCTTCTTTCTTTTATCTCGATCATGCGCGCGCGCACACACACATCCCATGTATACATGTATACCTCTCACACATGCACGTTCAAGGTCTCTATGTCTCCATACGTAGTTAATTACCCTCAATCCTAACGCCACATCGAATTATTCTCCTCTTTTGTGCACATAACTTCCGCCTGGATGGGTAAAACACACACTCACACTTAACAATCTCCTTCTAGCTACCCCCCCGCCTCTCACTCTTCCCCTATATCCCCGAAACCAATAAGACCATCCCTTAGTTTAATTCCCGCCTACATGCACCATCGATATATAGTAGTCTTCCTCGGTGTCTCTCGAACAAACACGTTCTCTCGAAGTCGACTCCTCTCATGCGCACACACCTTCTCTCCCCTCTCTACGGGAATTTTCTATCTCGCACCCCATCGTTGGTGGCCTCTGCCATACACATCACCTCTCTATGATGAAAGCCATGCACACTTAAATTATATCCGCCACAGAGGACCCCGCGACACACACACACACCCGAACACACACACACACACTAAGACTCCATCTCTCTCTCTCTCTCACACACACACAAACACACACACACGCAAGCACGCACGCCCCCCCACACACACTAAGTTCCATCTCTCTCCCTCTCTCTCACACACAAACTAAGACTCCATCTATCTCTCCTCTCTCTCTCTCTCACACACACTAAGACTATCTCACACACACATGCTCTAGGCGGAGCATTTGTTCCTACCACCCTTCATCCAACCTTACCCGTATGATAAACAATCACCTTTATTTACTTGCATATCATGGACAAATTCCACTTTACTTTAGTAGTCAGCAAACTTATCATCTGTACCCTTATAAAAAAATGAGTTGGTGGTGATGGTGTTCCTGCCATCTTGTAATACAGACCGTATGATCTATATCTGAGGATAGAAAGCAAACTATGATAATTTTACAAAAGATACCGGCACTTCTCTCCACATCATTATCTCTCGCAACCTCATTGCTCAGCAATTAAAAAAGGAATAAGTCTCTGGAACAATATAGCATGCATGGTGGCCGTTGCCGCCTGCCGGCGCCGTCCATCCCCATGCCTCCACCCATTCCGACCACCAGTCACCACCACGCTCCACTCCTCCTCGCCTTATCTCTCATCTTTCATTTTTTGATGACATTCTTGAGATACCAGTTTTCCGATAAAATTCTTGAGATATCACTAGTTTTTACACATCGGATTACTCCTGCATGGGTCAATCACAACAGGTGTTCTGTAAAAAAATGCATATTGATGTTCCATGCAATGCACGAGAATCTTGCTTGTAATTATATAATGCAAATCACGAGCAAGAAGTGACATTTTTTTGACACAACCACGTTAACATGGCCACGTAAATCACTCGCTAAAGTAAATACCATTATACTTATATCTCGGTGCAAAAGGTTGAGTACATGTCCAAAGAGTAGAGCCGCACACACACACACTCTCTCTCTCTCTCTCAGAATCTCTCTCACACACACACCAGTTACATGACGCCCACTTAAGCAGACACGTATGTTACAATTTGTGCACTCGCGGGTACACGTGATGCTGCGCGTTTATTTAAGCCGGAAGGCGAACCCAAATAGTAGCTGCATTCATTCCCCTCCCGCCGCCTCTTCTCTAGTCACCGTCGCCCAGTAGCCATGGGCCGGCCGAAGGTAACAACATACGCCATACTCCCGCCGGAGCGGCACTTTAATATGGAAATTTTAGTGGTCATGCATGCATCTTTTTGTGCTAGCACTCATATATAAGGGTTGACTGGCCGCTTCCCACGGACGTGCGCGGGCGGTTGAAGAGGAAGGAGAAGGGAAGCGGGCTGTGGAGTAACGTTTTTTACCACAATTTCTTAGGAAACTGAGTGCAATAATTGAGTAGTTTTGCAAACTACCAGTACTACACCTGAAAAGGTTCAAAACCTATACTCCCTTGCCAGCGCGCGCTTCCCGCGTGAAATGGTCAGCGTCCCCTAGAGCGTCAGTGCCGCATTAATGCCCGGCCAGAGCGGAGGCGACCTCTCACTGGCGCCGGCTTTGAAGTGGCGCGACGGCCGAGAGAGCGCCACTTCCCGGTGCACGCGACTGCTCCGCGTCGAGACTGGCCATAGGCCCTGTTTGGATCCATGGGTTAGAGTTAGTTTGAGCTAGTTGGGGCTCAAATAGCCCTAAACTATCCAAGCATGAGGATTTAAATTGGAGCAAGTTGCACCGAACCCACCAAAAAAAACTATCCCACCCAAGAGGTGCTAACTGGAGATAGTTCTCATTGGGACCACTGAAAAATCACTTTTCTCTCTCCATGAAGTGCATTTATTGTCAATCTAACCCTGTCACCCAAACACCTATTTCGCTACAGTTAGTTCAGGGTTAGTCATGAGTTAGTCTAACCTCTAGCTAAGTTAGAGTATCAAACAGGAGCAGTATAGGACATGCAAGTTGCTCAAAGCATACAGGCAAATTAGTACGTGAAAGGATTTTTTTCTTTTTGAAAACGGAATGTGAAAGGAATTTTTTTAGAATGCTCTTGGCATGTCGCTAACATGTGATAGTTAACCAACCTCAATAGACGGCAAAAACGCCAGCCCACCGCACTTTGATAGAGATGAGGAGGGAGAAGCGATACAGGCTGCTGGATTACTAGAGATAGGTGTCGCACGGAAGCCAAGAAATATGGTGATAGCGTGGGTTAGCCATGTACTAGTATGATACTACACTGGGCTGCCGTGTTTTGTACTCTTCCAGTCCACTGTGGAGATGATTGGTTAATTTTATATCGCTAAATAATATTAAATATGATGAGTGCAGACGCTCCACCACGAGGTTCCTTGCTCCTTCTCGATCGTCCGGAATCTATGTTCTTCCACTCTATTTTTTTACGTGAGCTTTGTTCATCCTTTTGCCAACACGCGAGACATCTAGCATCAAGGTGCATGTGTTATGCAAGGATAGTTCCATCTATATGAAGAACACGTGGGACTGGAACTACGAGACGAACATGTACCCAGGAGTGGACGTACGAACCTGAGTAATGTAGCATAGTAAGTGAAGTAGAAAGGCACAAATGGTATGAACATGCGTGGCATATAGTGTGTGTTTGGTTGCGTTCTCGTCTTAGCATAGTTGTTCCCTCTTCATGCATGCTCAACTCAACACCCCTGTTCATGCATGCTTCTAGTGTATTTGTGCTAAACTAGTGTGGACTCATGCACCCTCTATACACTCTACCAAACACCCAAAAGTAGGTCGAGAAGGGAACTCTTGGGCGGCATTTGTCTCTTACTACGTACTACCACTAAATGTTTTACGTGCAATGCACGGTGATGTTATGGAGTACGTGCCTAAGTACTCTACTACTACTATATTAGTTGGAGGCACATATTAACTTTTATATTTGTTTATGTGTATGCCCCGGGACCTTCCAACTAGACATGTCTTTGTCTCCAGGTCGCACTTTGTATCGTTCATACCACTAAGTACTACTACGTGTGGTCTCCGACCCAGAAGTGGAAGAAGTGGAGACGCTCTACCACGCTGTTTTTTTACGCTGGGCTCTACCACGCTGTTCATGTCCCACTCCTTTCGCTGACGTGTGGGACATCCAGCACGTGCCGTGTTTGGCACGCTTCGTCGTAAGAGTTGAAACGCTAGCATTCATCAGAAATAAAAAATAATTATAAATCGGCAGTGATACTATTTTTTTGCGAACCAATCAGCAGTGATACTATACCACGTGGTTTCCTTGCTCCTCGATATCGGAAAGAATACTTCCGTTCGCCAACATGTGGGATGTTGACCATCCTGGTCCCCTTGCCATGCACGCAGAACTCCAAGGGAGTCACCCAGGTTGTCGCGCCGCAGTAACAATGACTAATGAGCCGTCAAATCACAGGCCCACTTCCCACTTTGAAGTTGCTTGGACGAAGGAACCATCATGACTTCGTTGAATTCCGCTTCTTGAAGAAAACTACTTTACGAGCAGTACTGCTAGCTACAGTAGTTACTCCAACAGAGGCCTCCTTTCGTTCATAGGATAGGAATATGAAAATCATAGGAAGTGAGATGACATGCATCTCAATTCCTATAGAGAAAGAGATGCCATTTGATGCTTAGGATAGGAATTTTTCCATTTAGTCTAGGCCAATGTACTGGTAATTTGCTCTAAAAACTACAGTAGTAACTAGTACTACTGGTACATGCTCGTACTCAGACACACACACACACACACATACACACACACACACTAACTACTAGTACTACTACTTCTCACATGCTGGCGCCGTCGTTCTCCTTCCCGACTTTGTCGGCGACACCCCACCATGCTTGGATCTCCGCCGACCTCTTCGCAGCAGCGTGTGCGTCCTTTTCTTTCTTGCGCCGGCGGGCCTCTCTTTTCTTGAGTGCTTGCTGACTTTTCTGCTCCGTCTGTGCGGCTTTGGCCGCCTCTTGCTCTACCACCCATTCGGCCTTGGCATCTTCAAATTCCTCCCATATAGTCGTGAGGTCGCGAGCGACGATGAACTCGGCACGGCGGGATGCCATCGCTTCCCTACCATTTTGTGTGCGGTCGTGGGCGGCGAGGAACTTGGCGCGGCGGGATGCCATCGCTGCCTTACCGGTTAGTGTGCGGCGCGGTGGAATGAACGATGCTTGGTGAGAGCTCTGGGGTAGAGTGGCCGGACAACCGTATAGTGCATTGGTTTGTCAAGAGCTCAAGGACAGAAGATGAAGCAAATTTGGATTCCCCTTCAATCCTGGTCATTTATACCGAGTAAAATGTGTTGGCGGTCATCGAACTTGTCTTGATAGCTCACTTTGATCATTGTATACGAGATATGGTGATTATACGGTCACTGGCTCAGCGTATAGCTCCGTATTTGTCTGGTTGACCAGCCAAACAGTCCGCATGCGCCTCATCAGCTCGTGTTCTTTATCTATCTACGCGGGCCTACCTGTCAATGGAGAAAGAAATACTGTAAAAACCAAAATTATGCTAGAGTCCGAACCGCTTCCGGAGCCCGCTCTCACCGCCCTGGCCCCTCAAGACGCCAGCTGCCCGCCGCATGCATGCATAGCAAGTAGTACTCCTTATGTGGAGGAGAGAGAGCCATTGACAAAGTCAAGGAGTGGGCTCTGCAAGAGCCCGTCTGTACACGTGCTCCTAGGTATAAAAAAATAATTCTAAAAAAGGCATAAAAAACAATTGTGTCTTAAAAAAGAAAGGTAAAAAATATTTGAGAGGAAATAGATAGAGAGAAAGTGAGAAAAAGCTGTAACCTGGGCCTTACATGAGGAAGGAGGGAGTAGTGCACATGCCAAGTTCACTAGGCTGCCGTGTTTCACACTCCTCCATCATAATAGTGGAGACAATAGCTTTCATAAAAAATAAACAATGAATACTCGTTGCTCCTCCTTTGTATCAGAAAGAATACTTTCATTCACCGACATGTGGGACGTCGACCATCCTGGTCCACCTGCCATGCACAAAATTATCCTGGTCTACCCCGGTCGTATCGCAGGCCCAACCTTTCCCACTGTAAGTTGTTCGGACAAAGGAACCATCATGACTTCGTTGAATTCTGCTTCTTCAAGAAAACTTACTGTACCCGCAATACTGCTACCACACGCAAAGACTGGACGGCACTGTACCACGTCATATCACTAAAACCCACTAGGGAAATAGCCCGCCTAGGTCACCTATTTTGGGACGGAGGGAGTACGTCTCTGCACTGCTATGATTTTTTGTTGCACATCATATCACTGAAACCCACTAGGCCAAACTAGCCCGCCTAGGTCATCGATCGCTAAGCCTACAATTTTAGGAGCTAGGGCTATTTGTTGATCGACGAGGGATAAGTATAAGCGTACCACGAGCTCATCATCCCCAACGTTTCTCTTCGGTGAGTGTTTTGCAAGTACAATAGCTCGCACAGTAGCTAGACTACTAACACCAAGAATCATCAAACAAGCCCTACTGATATGATAAACAGTTCAAACTTACATCTAATCATGCCATATATTACATCAAAAGCTGGTGAGGATACATCTGTTTCCATAACTCGGAGAGGGTTCGCATGATTCATCGCATGATTCACTATCAAACAAAAGTAGCAAGATCCGCCCACACAAGACAGTGCACTATCCCTAAGATGGTTTGATAACACACATCGTTCTGGTAATTAAACACAGGGCAATGCAAACTACCCTGAAGGAGTAGCCCGACCAACTATTTCTTGTCATCGATCTCTCGGGCAATGACCACAGCACGGACATTGGCATGGGAATCGATTTCTGGGGCGATGTCCGCAGGAATGACCGCGACATTGGAATCGATCTCTGGGCCGATGTCCACAAGATGGACAGCGGCATCGGAATCGATCTCCGGGGCGATGCCAACAGGACGGGCCACGACATCGGAATCATCAAGGACGTCCACCGACACCTACACAACCCTAACATATTAGCAAGCACATTGCAAATAATCAAAAGCCACAACTATGGTAATAAGCCATTATGTTTTACCTTGTGCAGCTCACCGTGGGGTCTCATCCCTCTAGGGGCCATCTCCTCGTCCTCGATGGGGGCCATCACCTTGCCAAGGGAATACTGCTTCTCAACGGTGACTATCTCCTCAGACTCGGTCTTGAGCCTCACATAGGTGGCAATCAGAGTTCCTGGGGTAGGCACGGTGGGGCCCTTGCCGTTCTTCCAACTTCTTTTGAGGAGTTCGTCCGCCAACGTCCTCAACTCTTTGTCCAATGCTTGTTTATTGGAGTTCTTCGTCTCCATGGGTTGGCCCGCCAACATGGTTAACTTGTTGGTCGGTGCTCGCTTCCTGGAGATCGCTGTCTCCAGTGGGTTGTCCGCCGGCAACTCTTTGCCTAGTGCTCCAGGATCCATCAATGAACTGACAAACAAAAAGCAATCGAAAGGAAACCATAATCGCAATGAAAACGGGAAAAGAATAGGATGTGAGAATCGGTCGGTGCTTCGCAAAAAGAAGATTCTTGGAATGAAAATATAGGAGCATAACTGATTCGCCCACCTTTCCTTCGTCGATACAGAAGAAAAAGGGCAGAAGTGAGTAGCCTGGAGTGAGGTTTTCTTCAAGAAAGGGAAGAAAGGGCTTGAACGAGCATTCCAGTGAAATGATGGTTGCTTCGTCCAGTCCAACTTGGAGGCCACCTTACCACTGCTGGTAAAGGTGTGGGTTTTGTGATATGACAGGTCATGACGGCCACACCGGGGTTACAGGTGAGTCTCAACTGTAGCACCTCGCTGTGATTTGGTGGATGGCACGCGGGCCCGGATGCTTTGAAATGTCCCACGTGTAGATAGAGCGGCTAGTCATATAGTAGTGCTCAATATTGTGCACCGCGACCAATGCAGAGAGGAAAACGAGGGAACTATGTAATTAATGCATGAGTTTAATTAGGGTAGTTTTGTAAATTACGAGATACATTCCTCCAATCGCAAAATGCCTTGGTTGCTGAGATTTGAGATTTGAGCCCTATAAACCGGAAGGGAGGGAGTACTGCACACGGTGTAGTCTAGTCACTTGTTGAAATCTCTAGAAAGGCAAATATTCCTTTCCGGTTTACAGGGCTATACTACTCCCTCCGTCTAGGTGTTTAAATCATCTTAGGCTAGCCATAGTGGGAGTAACTTAGCTAGTAACATAGCGCACTCCAAGAATTTTTTGCTTATGTGGCAAGTAATTAATGAGAGGTGGTAACATAATATGTTACTGTAACATAGTGCTTTTCAAGATAAGATGAGTCTACAAGCTAATAAATGAAGCCATCTAAAATACTACTATTATGTTACTTTGCATTATGAAGGTAGTAATTTAGGCTAGTCTCATATGCATGACACTAGTCTAAGTTACTCCCAACTATGACCAGCCTTACGAAAACCAAATAGTCCCAAAACACTTAGGCGCGGTGCATTAACTTCTACCTTGTTTCTTGTTTCTTGACATATCAACCAATAAGAGATGAGAGGTGTGCATGCTTTTAATGACTTGCAATGGCTAGTTCATTGCATGCAATGCTATTAATTTGCAAATAAACATTGGTGACCCCAGGAGGAAACGGTGCTAAGCGCGTGGACCTATGCAGAATGAGTATCAACCAATGGATAATGGAGTTTAATTGTTAAACAATAGCAATTTTGTCTCATGCAAGAGCCTGGCTAGTACTCCAAGGAAACGCACCACGCGAGCATTCGCAACTGCCACATTCGGGTTGCACTTGGCTCTTCGCCTCTTCGAGAAGGCGAACAATAATGATTCTCCTACTTCTACAGTATCGAATGCACTGCTGCATGTCCGTCCACGTCGTGCGGGAGGGATAGCGAAAGCTTCAACTTACTTCTCTTGCCTTTGCGTCCATGACAGGTGGGCCCAATAGGTGGTTGGCCCTCTTGTCATGCAGCCAAAGGCAGGTGCAGTTAAGGCATCGGAGCTCAGTCCGCGAGGGAGAGGGCGTTGTAGTAATGAAATTTCTCGGTCTTGTACGAGTTGACAAAGATAGTGGTTGCTTGCTTGCTAGGGTTTCTCACTACATATATATATGCCGGAGCCTCCGCGCTTGCTTGCTAGGGTTGCTCTATTCACACACTCTCATCCTCTCCAGATTTAAACAACATAGGGGTAGTAACACCGTCTTTCTCCCTTCAAAAAACACTGGCTTTCTATCCTCACCGCTGGTTACAGATCCGGACGTATCCCCCTCCGCCGGTGAAGGGGAGGAGGGGCAGCATTTAGGCCGTCGTCGACAGCGAGGGAGGAGACCCACTGCCGGCCGCACCGTTATCTCTGGCCGAGCGCCGGCGCGGGAGGTCCTCCGATCCCTTCGTCATTGCCTGTGGGCGGATCTGGCCTCCCGCCGCCCACCTATCCACATCCCGATGACCTTCAGGTATATCTTCGTTCGAAACCGCCTTAGCTCTACTTCCCCAGCTCGCTACGTCGCTGCATGTGCATCATTTTCTACCTCTCAGCCCCTCTCGATTGGATGGTCCAACGTCACATATTTTTTTCTTCTATTGTTAGAGGTAAAGCTACTTCATGGAGTCGAATCTTGTACTCCCTCCGTCCGAAAATACTTGTCATTGAAATGGATGTATCTAGATGTATTTTAGTTCTAGACACATCCATTTTGATGACAAGTAATTCCGGACGGAGGGAGTACTTGGTTCAAACAAGAAATAAAGTGGGGGTGGGGGAATTTAGTATGTACATCCAGTGGCGGAGCTAGCACAGGATCATTGGGAGGGGCAATGGCAAAATATGGCTTTATGAAGAGGTAAAAGCCCCTATTTTTCTCAATCTATGCCATCTTAAAAAAACTTCTTCGCAAAAGCTACCAGGTTTGGGGGGGGCACAGCCCCCTCAGCCATACACATAGCTCCGCCTGTGTGTACACCGGACTTGGTACAAATAGGAAGGAAAGGGGGTGAAAGTAGTACAGACTGGTCATCCAACCGGTCTCTTGGTCGAAAAGGGAAATATAGGGGTAACGCTGTACACAGTGGTATGACCAGGACTAGATTTGCTATCCACACATAGGAGTAGGTGGCTAGAGTGAACAAAAATGGGACCAACCCAGATATGTTTCTTGGATGTTTGTTTCTCGGGGCAACAAACTATGAATCACCACTTTATGCCCCTGTTTACGTACATGGTGCTGGACTGCTGGTGCACCCACTGTTATAAGCCATGACAAGTTTAGCCAAGTGTTTTTGCCTATAATTTTTTGAGACTCTGACTGTTTCCTCTGTGCCTTTTTGTGCAAACAGGGATATCCAATTCACCTGGTTGCTGTTGTGACCTTTCGGTGTACTGCACAAAACTCTTCTTAAAAGAAGTGACTTTTGTGCTGTTTAACTAGAATGTTAGAATGGAACAGTTGGTTCATTTTGGTGGAACTGCACAAAGGGAGGCCTGTGTTCCAATCCTCATCATCCATATTGGCGCCATAACCTTCCTTTAGGTAAGAATGATATTTAATGCATGTGTTCATCTCTATTTTCCAACTGCCATGAGAAAATAATGCTGTTTTTTACTAGTACACTTGTACTCCCTCACTAACAAAACCAATTCTAAATTAGAAGGCCAATCATGTACTTGGTTTCACCAACTGGTGACGAGAAAGAGAAACAGAGCGTGAAGAGGAAGAAGAAGAAGAATAAACAGTGCCAAGGCGATCTTGCTAAAGCCAGAGGCCTCAGTCGAGGCCATTCAAGGGCTCCGACAACGACTACCTTACATGTGAGACAATCCTCCAAGGAGCCCTTCCACTCCTGCTGTCTCACTTAATTAATTAGGAGTACTTAAGTACCACTAATTTATTACTGCCTAATTTTCCTGTTGGAGTTAAACAAATCTTTAGTAGGACCCTATGCTGAATCATGTACGTGCGTATGTTTGTCTAGCTATGGAGGTGAATCATGTGGTGGAGTAGGGAGGGAATATTATTAGTGTCATGACATAATAGTGCTATTGTTTGCATGTTAATTTATTGCCATTGGTTCAATGAGGCAATGTTTTGCGTATTGTCCATCATGAATTTGATGCTACTGGTTGAGTAATATGCTAATGTCTTCCTATCCTTTCTCACTAAGCTAATGAAGGTTTCACCTTGTTCCTACTTGTGCAAACAGGGATCATGTTGTGCCAATCATACATTAAATGAACTGTATCCCAGCCTGTGCTTTAACTCTGCTGGAAGTTCTTGATAATCTTTCGATATAATCTCAGCACTGGTAAACAAGAGTGATTTCAACCATACATTTGAAGTGCACAAAAATATATACTATTGTGTGATTCCAGTGAGTGCTTTATCATCTCTTATGGGACTACATGAATAAGCTTTTCTCTCAGGTTGGTACAGGCCTAAGGCCTTCATCCATATTAGTTTGCTGTCATCTCTATTTGTATCATGCTACTGTCATGAGAAACTCCTTTATCTTTGCACGTTAAAGTTTTGCAACCTATGATAAATGGAAATGCTTTGAGTGTTGAGTTGAGCTAATTGGCACTGATTAAATAAACTAATACCTCACTTTAAGCAAGACTACTATGTTGCTAACTTTACCCATTAAGATAATGAGGGTGCTTCTATTTGTTAGTGTATGTTTCATAAACTAGTCCCACTATTACAGTAATCTCACTCTCTGAATATATGTGCCAACAGGGATGCTCGATTTTGGTGGAACTGCACAAAAACTTGGGTGCTTCATTGCCTCGACAACTTCTGTCCTTTCCTGTCAGTTGCTAAACTCCGCATGCTTTCCTCCTTTTGTTGTAAGTCGCTTGGCTTATCTCGGCTTCCAGTCAAAGGAAATAGTAATTGATATGCTACCTCACACAGGTTGGTACTGGTCTTTATCCTGATTATTGTGCTTATCATATGTATTGGTAATTTGGTATTGTGCTACTGTTTGCCGATTTCATAAAGGAGTAATTTGGAGCCTGAACTCGCAGGAAAATCATTACATCGGGTGATTTCAGTAGAACTGCACAAAATGATCAGATGGAAAGGTACTTATGCTGCTGCTATGTACTCCAAAGTTCACTCAGACAAGCATAGATGTTGACAAGAAGTGCCTATATTCATTCGAGTATCAACCGGCGTCAAGCAATTGTCAAACTCCAAGTGTTGCGAGAGTGAACGCCAAAAATATTGCTTGGTGCATAGCCCAGAAAAATGCAGTCCAGTCTTTGGTCCCAACTTGTGCCTTTTGGTGATCGGCACATATGGTAGCGAACTATATGGCATGGAGTCTAAAGATTCCAGACAAGTTGGTTGACACGTATATTCATCTGGCACTTAATCAGTCTGCACGCCAAGGATGCTCCATTTCAGTTGAACTACACAAAAAATTTGGGTGGTTCATTTTCTCAACCGTCTCCTTTCCCGTCTTCAATGTAGAATTTTGGCGAGATACAAGAACAAGATGACCCAGTAAACTGGTTGGATGAAAGTAGTGGCCAAGTTGCTCAAACCTCCCTGGGCACGAGGCCACTATTTGAGGATAAACCTACAAGCAAAGTTCAAATTGTCTGTACTGCCTCTTATGTAGATACAAGACCAAGATGACCAAGTAAACTGGTTGGATGTAAGTAGTGGTCAAGTTGCTCAAACCTCCCTGGGCACCAGGCCACTATTTGAGGATAAACCTACAAGCAAAGTTTAGATTGTCTGTGCTGCCTCTTATGTACTCGAAAGTTTACTCGTACAAGAACTATTTTTAGCAAGAAGTACCTCCGATTGAACACCATTTACCAGTCTGTACCCTAGGTAATTAAAGTTCGTCCATGGATCATATTGGCTGTGATCTCAATCATTTGGATGCATAAACATACTGAACATGCGTATATCTGAATCTTTTTGTAAATTATGTATGAATATTGTCGTGTGATCTATCAATCATTTGGATGCATAGATATGCTGAGCTTGTGTATATATGAATCTTTTGAGTTGTTGATTGTGAATGTTGGCTATGGATATGAACGTGTCCTGTGAACCTGAGTTTGATATGAATGTTTACCTTTTCTGTTGTATTTGTGTGTGAACTTGTTAGTATTCCTACTGTGGGGTATAAAACGCAGGTCTCTTATAAAAGTAATGCCGTGTCCAATTTATGTTTTCCCTTCTAACCACCGCGGCTGTGCTACCGCGCACCCGAACCAGTGAAGTTTCCCACTCCTCTCCATCTGCGACTCCACTGCAGCTTAATAAATAGTAACGTCTTCGGTTTTAGCCTGGTTTTTCATAGATTAACCAGGCAATTCTCTTCTTCTTAATTAAACAACAACGCAATTCTTTTGCCTCCATTTCAAAAAAACTAATTAGTAATGTCTAACTGAGCCAGTTAGTTAGATGCGTACACTTGGTGTAGTAGGATCTTTATTTAGTTTGATGCATACACTTGTTCTTTTTTGGTAGCCCTTTTGTAATGATGGCTGATGTTTGGTTTGGAAGAGAGAGCTGCGTCTTCACTCTTCTGGCCTGCTTACTGCTTTTGTTGCACCCCCAGCCCTGGTTGCTGCTACTGCTGTTTTCAATGTACAATCAGTAGTATATTTCGTCTGTTGGTTGAATAAATGTGTTCTTAGAACAACAAACACAATGTTTTGGAAGTCATTGCACGGTTCGATCCTTTAGTGCCCGTACCGTAAGTACCGCATACCATTTATCGTACGAAACACATTTTTTTGAAACTCATAACACATTTTCCACTTGTTGATAACATGCAGCCCACTGATGAAGGCCCAATAGAGAAGCCCATAATTAACTGGAAGGGAGGCTCTCACATGAATCCGGCCCAGGTACATGGTCATGGTCCCCTAAACATAAATAAGTAAATAAATAAATAAAGCTAAATGCTCATGCACCAGTTCTTTGGGATAATAGGTAGCCCAGTATTTCTTTTTGAAGAATACCCAAGCTAGGCCTATTTATTTTCTCCGAATTACTAGGCTGCAAATCTTTCAAGACGAGGAGGGATGCATTCCGTCCTGGCTTAAGAGTATGGTCAATGTCTGTTAAAGTAATATCAAAAGGGGTTGAAAATTCCAAAAAATTTATAGCAAATGGGATATAAGTTTCTTTTTTGTTTTTGTTCTTCACTGATATCTTATACGTATTTCATTGGATTTAACATGACATAGTACTAATTTATTTTTAAATTTGTTTTAGTATGGCTATTAATTTTTGGATTAAGAATATTTCGTTCCCCAGCAAAAATTTGCGAATTTTCAAAATTTCCCACATATTTAGTTAATTTTTTGACCCTAGTACTGACCAGAAAATGGTCAGCAATTCTAAAAATGGAAAACGGGATGCAATAAATTCCATATGAATTAGGAAATGAGTAAAAATTAGAAAAATAATAGCAAATGGGCTGTACACGCCACAGATTTCGAGGCTGACTTGTTTACGCAAGGCTTTGTCAGTGAACACACGATTCTAGCAGCAGTTAGTGTTGGATGTCCATCCAACGGCCGACGTGCTTCTTCAATCTCTGATCTTCCTGCTCCAGCTGCCTAAACTAGCGCTGGCGGGACTGCCTGCTCCCTCCTCTTGTGGCCCGCTGTGATGCCGCGTAGGCTTCCCCGGACCACCCTACTCCCTCCGCTGACCTGGCCGCACGCAATCAACTGCCTCCTTATTACACGAAAAAAATGATTCTTCCCACTGAAATCTGGGGCGCACCGGTTGGGAGGCTGACCTGTGGGCCTACTAAGTTGACGCGTACGCAGGGCTTGTCAACTTAGTCAACAAACGATTCTAGCAGCAGTAACCGTTGGATTTGAATCGAACAGTTCTGCTGCTTCTTCAATCGCTGCTCTTCTTGCACCAGCCGCCCAAACCAGCGCCGGGGAGACCGCCTGCTCCTGCCTCCAATGGCCGGCTGTGCTGCCGATGAGGCCTCATTGCCCCCTACTACTCCCACCGCTAGTCAGGCCCTGCGGCGACTGCAGCCTCACACCGCAGCCGAACCAGTGAACCCTCGTACTCCTCTTCGCGTGGGCATCCACTGTCGCGTCTTCCCCGGCTCCGCGTCGTCCCCTTCCTAGGCCTCGTCGTTGTCCACCGCCTTGGTGCTCTTGGCGCGGCATGGTCAACGTGGTCAACGACATTCCGTCGGAAGAGTACTGTACGTGGAGAGGCTGACAGCTGGGTCCACGGCCACAGCCCAGTTTTTTTGTGATTTGCCAAGTAAGTCGCTTTGTCAGGCCTGTTGGGCTGCAAATCTTTCAAGACGAGGAGAGCTTTCATTCGGCTGGCCGAGAAAATGGCCCATCAGTAATGAGAAATGGGGTGTACATTTTTAAAACACATCAAACCGGCAATTAGTTTCAAATATCTTTTCTTCATTTCGAGATTTGAAATTACATTAATTTTTATGCGTGGAGAATTTGTTGGATTTTATATTGATATACATTTATTTTTAAAATCAGTTTGAATGTGAGTCAAAATTTCGGGATTAAAAACAGTTCGGACCGCACCGAAATATGCAAAATTTCGTTGCATTTTTTAACCGTGGCCACAATATGGGCAGTAATGCTAACAAAAAGAATATGGGCTCCAAAAAATCCTTAATAATTAGCAAATGGGCTGTAAATTATTAGAAATAATGGCAGATGGGCTATATGCTGTTTTCCACAGATTTGAGGCTTTCCTAAAAAAAGGTTGACGCACAAGAAGTGACTGTTGGATGGCCATCCAACGGCCGTCGTGCTTCTTCAATCTCTGCCCTCCTGCTCCAACCGCTCAAACAGGCGCCGGCAGGACTGCCTGCTCCCTCCTCCCCGCGGCCGGCTCTGCTGCCGCGCAAGCCTCACCGCCCAGCCATACTCCCATCGCTGGCCAAGCCATCCTTCTACTCACCCACACCTGCTGTTATTCTCCGGCGACGGTAGACGAACTAGTAAACAACCCTCGTACAGTCGTACTCCCCTCCACATGGGAAACAACTGCCGATTCTTCCCTGCCTCCGTGTCGTTCCCTTCCTAGGCCTCGCCGTCGTCCACCGCCCTGGTGCTCTTGGCGCGGCCTGGTCAACATGGTCAACGACCAACATGCATTTGAAGTGGACTGTACGTGGAGAGGCCGACAGCTGGGTCCACGACCGCACGCAAGGAAATGCCTCCTTATTATGCGCAAAATAATGATTCCTCCACCTGACATCAGGGACCCACTGAAAGGGCCTCTATATTTCGCGAAAAAAACGTTACCGCCGCTGACAGCTCGCACCCACCAGCTATGTCTTTGCACGCAAGGAAGTGCCTCCTTATTACACTCAAAAAAATGAATACCCCCTGCTAGCTGGGACCCACCTTGGTGGGAGGCTGACTTGTGGGCCTACTAAGTTGACGGGGATGGAGGGCTTTGTCAACTTAGTCAATATGCACGATTCTAGCTCCAGTGACCTTACGATGTCCATCCAACGACCGTAGTGCTTCTTCAACCTCTCGTATTCTTGCTCCAGCCGCCCAAACCAGCGCCGGTCGTGCCTTGTGCTCCTGCCTCCCGTGGACGGCTGCGATGCGGCGGAGGCCTTACCGCCTCCTACTACTCCCACTGCTGGCCAGGCCATCCCTCTACTCACCCACACCCCCTGTTATTCTGCGGCGACGGCAGCCTCACACCGTAGCGAACCAGTGAACCCTCGTACTCCTCTATGCATGGGCATCCACTGCCGCGTCTTCCCCGGCTCCACATCGTCCCCTTCCTAGGCCTTGCCGTCGTCCACCGCCCTGGTGCTCTCGGCGCGGCATGGTCAACGTGGTCAAGGAACTGCTTCCATCGGACGTGGACTGTACGTGGAGAGGCTGACAGCTGGGTCCACGGCTGCAGCAAGGAAGTGCCTCCTTATTACGTGCAAAATAATTATTCCTCCTCCTGACAGCGGGACCCACCGGACGGGCCACCGTATTTCACGAAAAAAAGTTTCCCCCTGACTACTGGGACCCACCAGCTACATCTTCGCATGCAAGGAAGTGCGTCCGGGTATAAAAAAACGATTCGCCCCCTGACTACTGGGACCGACCAGCTACATCTTCGCAGGCAAGGAAGTGCCTGACAGTTGGGACCCACCTGGTCGAAGCGTATGTAGCGTTGTCATTCTGGTCGCGAACATGTACGTACATACTGGTCGACGTAGAGGCACGCATGTGTCGTAGTAGAGGCACGCACGTAGCATTTACACGTACGTACAGCGGCCAGGGTGCAAGAAAGAAAATACGGCCACATATGTATACATACGGGCGGGATCTCGAACGCCTACTCGCGCAAACGTACGGCCAGGGCTCGTGTACATGGCTGGGTCGGAATGGAGAAACATCGTCGTCATCGTGTTCATGGGGAGGCAACGGAATGCGTCGTGTTCATGGGGAGGCAACAGAATGCGTCGTGTTCATTGGGAGGTAACGAAATGCGTCGTGTTCATCGGGAGGGCTTGGACGGAACAGGCGATGGAAACGAGGCCTGGCGTACCGCAGAACGGATGAAACGGCCTTGTGTTTGACCGGCCATGTTCGAAACGGGATCCTGTTCATCGGGAGGGGTCTGGCATACCGCAAAACGGAGGAAACGGACCTCCTACGGTCGAAACGGTGGTCCTGTTCATCGGGAGGGGCGTGGCGTACCACAAAACAGAGGAAATGGACTTGTGTTGGAGTGCTACGGTCGAAACGGGGGTCCTGTTCATCAGGAGGGGTGTGGCGTACCGCAAAACGGGACTCCACGGGATATTGTTCATCTCCACCGTCGACCCCCTCCAGCCTCCACGAGCTACTTTTCATCCACCGTCGACCTCCTCCAGCCTCCACCTGCAACTGTTCATCCACGAGCTCCTGTTCATCCAGCCTCCACTGCGCGCTACTCCACCGGCTACTGTTCAACCAGCCCTGTCCACGGGCTCCTGTTCAACCACCCCTCCACGGGCTACTGTTCATCCTGCCCTCCACCGTCTACTATTCATCCTGCCCTCCACGGGGTGGTCCTGTTCATCCAGCCCTCCACGGGGTCCTGTTCATCCAGCCCCAACTGGCTCGATCGATCGGGGTCCTGTTCATCCAGAGGCAACACAACAGGGTCCTGTTCATCCACCCCCACCGGGAACTGTTCATCCACCCCCCCCCCCCCGCAATGCTCACTGTTCATCCAGAGGCAGCATCGATCGGCTTCAGTTAGCAGTAGTAGCGAAGGAGTCGCTCGATCGGGTTCAGTTAACAGCCATCGATCGATCGCTCGGGTTCAGTAACGCGTAGCCTGCAGTGCAATCGCTCGGGTGCAGTTAGAGCCCAACGCCTCACTCGGGTTCAGTTAGAGCTAACGCCTCGCACACACGCGCGTACGTGTATGAGAGAAACGCGCATCACTCGACCCCCGACCTCCCACCGTAACCGGGAACTCCCCGAAATTTTCGTCCCCCTCGCTTTTACCATGATTTTTTCCGTCATGGACGGCCCAAAGAATGTCATGTAGCTGCGTCTCCGGCCCGCCCAGGACGAAAAGCCTATTTTCTATCATGATTTTTTGTCATAGAAGTAGGATCCCACCACATCTATGATGATACCGGGTTTTGTCACAATTATCGTCATAGAAGTGTCATATGTATGACAGATTTTTTTTTGTTCGGACCAAAATGTCACGGATGTGTCTTTTTTGGAGTGGTGGTTGGCATCTTTGCAGCCTTTTCAGCCCTTGCCTTCTCCCTCTTGGCTTGTGCTTGCATAGAAGATGGTTCATTTTCATCCATCACCACAGTGTTGTCCTCAAAGTCTGGGTAGATGGGCATGTGTTCCTTGTCCAGGAGATATGTGCCAGTGCCCATCTTGGAGTTGATTAGCTCCTGAATCTGTGGGGCATACCCACAACTCCTCTTTTGATCTACAGCTGTTCTCTTAATGGTTTCCACAATTAGGCTCATGACCTTAAACTTTTGAGGCACATCAAATATGTCAAGCAAGTTAATTGCATGGCCTCTGATCATCTTGTGATCACCTGACTTTGGCAAGAGAGTGTGCCTGAGGATCTAGTTGATTGTTGGCAAGCCTGACAGAAGGTAATGTACTGATCCAAACTTGTGTGTCTCAAGAGCAGCATCTGGGATCTCTTTGTACATATGTGCCATGGTGTTGTGATCCTTCTTCTTCTTGGCATAGACACCCAAGTCATCTTCACTCTCCTCAGGAGCATTGAGCAATTTTGCCCATTCTGCAACAGTTGACTGGTACCTAGTACCTTCAGACATCCAGACAATCCTTCCATCTGGGTAGAAATGAGCTGTGGAGTAGAACTGCATAATGAGCTCACCATTCCACTTTGTGAGCTTCTGAGCCACAAACTCATCGACTCCACATGCCTTGAAGCTGTCATATACACCAGGGAAGTGATCTTCATTTTCCTTAATGAATTTCCAGTCTACCCATCTCATGTCACACACGATGGGCTTCTTGTGAAGTAAGATAGTCTCATAGAAGTCCTGCTGTTCCTTTGTATGGAACCTGTAGTCCACAGCAGTCCTTCTCCTGGTGGCATATGGATCAGACTCTCTCCATAGCCTTAAACCTGAATCCTTCCTGATTTTCATGTTCTCTGCAACTGGGTGAGCATCATTGTGATCTGGAATTTTGGGCTTCAACTTTCTCAAAATGACAGAATCATCTTCTTCTTCAGCAGCTTGAGGAACTGGGGCCTTGTTCTTCTCCTCAGCAGGGATGTTCCTGGTACTCCTCTTGGGTTTTGGCTTTGGAGCTGGAGCAGCAATCTTAGGAGTAGTCTTAGGCTTAGATGGAGCAGCCCCTGCCCTTATAGCATCTCCCATAAGCTTTTGAGCTTTGGGTGCTGGTGCTGCATCCTCTTCCTCTTCCTCTTCCTCTTCCTCTTCCTCTTCTTCAGAATCTTTCATTATAGAAGATCTGTGAAGCACTTTGGCAGTGGTCTTCTTGACCCTTTCCTTCCTTTCCTTTTCTGCCACAACCTGCACTTTGGGTGCAGATCCCAAAGTCTCTTGAGTGGATGTTCTGTCTTTTGACATGGGAGCTCTCTTGACATGAACCTTTTTCTTCATTCATGGCTTAGTGGCAACAGTTATGCCATATTCCTTTTTCAGAACTTTTCTCTTTGAGGTGGCCTCTTCCTCAACAGCCACATAGTCCTCATCCTCGGAATCTGAGGTTTTCTTCATTCTGGTCCTGGTGGCTGCCTTAGGCAAGTTGCTGGGTGTACTCCTACTTCCTTCATCAAAGTTGCTAGAGGGATTAGTGCCCGCACTCATGTTCACTTGCTACTCAGACTTGTTCTGACTGTCACTCTGATCTGACATGATGGAAAGACTGACATCAGACCCTGTGAATAGATTATAGAGGAGGTAGATTTGATAAGCATCACAAAGCACGGAGGTTTTTGCAAAAGAATGAGTTAAAAACTTAGTTTTAGTTTTCCACAAAAAGCATTTCGGATCTACCGATTTGCATACTCGGTGATACCGAAACAACTTTTGGAACCTAAACTAGTGAACTCGGTCAGATTGAGTCACAGTTCGGTGGCACCGAGACTGCTAGGGTTTCACAAAGTATTGAACTCGGTCACACCGATTTGCAATTCTCGGTCAGACCGAGAATCACATGTGCAATGGCCTTAGCCAAATCGGTGGAACCGATTTCAACAACTCCGTCGGTCCGAGATGGTTTCGGCGGAAACCTAACCCTAAATTTTCAATCCACGACTAAACGATGGAGTGATTTTGATGGATAGAATGATCTCAAATGTGGAAATATACTTGGTAAAAAAATGTGCTAAGAATCGGAGGGGGAATAGCACAAGGATCAAGTCCATACCCTAGTGCGGCGATGGACATGCTACGACGGAAGCAGCGGAGATGATACCCGTTGACGGCGGCGGAGACCGGCGGCGGGAGGCAGCTGGCGATGAGAAGGACGATCAGGAGATCCAGGGAGGCAGAGCAGGCTGAGCGCGCACAAAGGGATTCGGAAAATTTTCCAAATTTTGGGCCGCAGATATATATAGCCTGACTCTGTCGGTGTGTCCGAGTGGAACAACTCGGTGGCACCGAGATTCGGGGACTCCAAGTGCTCCTCACACAGAGTGGTTCGAATCTGACTTGATCAAACTTTGTGATGTATCATGAATAGAGTTTGAGATGAGAAAAAGCATAGATAGCTAGAGAAGGTTCTTAGGCATTCTTGTCCATCCACTTGGCAAAAGAAAAAGGAACCAAACAATCAAAACAACAAGTGGATGTCCTCGAATGAGTAAATTATGCAACAAACATGCTCACACAATAAAAAGGGAAATGAAATATGTGGCAAAGAATGCACAACCAATTCTAGCATCTATCAAGCAATTGGCGATGACTAGGTCATCTATATATGAGTATATTGACTTAGGAGTCAAATGAGAACATTTGATCATAGGTCATACTCATCGTTTAAGCACAAATGGGGTTACCATTTTTACATAAAGCGTTGTTGTGTTCACACCATTAGAGTTGCTTTAGCTCAATTTTAGAGTAAAGCTCCCCCTAGATGTGAGATCCCCCCTAAGAGGGATGAACTAACCTTGGGTTTTGTCGATGATGACTTCATGTAGATGTTGAAGATGTGGATGCTCAATGTTGATATAGATCATTTGGAGAAATACTTTGGAGTGAGTTGCACTTTCAATACCTACACGCGTTAGTCCCACAAGGAACAAACAAGGATATCCATAGACATAGAGTGATGCACACACAAGATGATGTCTATGAAAGCATTAGGTTACCTTGTCCCTTGTCTTACCAACAAGAGGATTTGTGACTTGTATTGTATTGCAAAGGATATCACAAGCTTGAGCATTGTATTGCAGCTTCTTCAACTCTTCTGCAGTAGCTTTTCGGTTCGGTTCTCTCCCATCAAAGAATTCACCTTGCAAGCCAATTCACACAATAGCCCATACAGCAGGGTTATGTCCAAGAATATGCATTTTCATCATATCTTCCAACTAGCAAAATTAGTACCATCAAAGTAAGGACCTCTACGGTGGTAATTTCCATCGCTAGATGCCATACTCTCCTAGGTTGTGAAACCAAGGTTATGACTTCCAAAAGCTATGAAAATCAAAGCAAATGGAGATCAAAGCTCTGATACCACTTGTAGGATCGAAAGTATGTCTAGAGGGGGGGTGACGAGACTACTTGACCAAATAAAAACTTATCCTTTTCCCAATTTTGGTTCTTGGCAGATTTTAGCAACTTTGGACAAGTCAAGCAATCTTAACACAATTCAAGCAAGCATGCAAAGATTATATGAGCAGAGGAAAGTAAAGCATGTAACTTGCAAGAATGTAAAGGGAAGGGTTTGGAGGATTCAAACGCAATAGGATACATGGATGTTTTTGTCGTGGTTCCGATAGGTGGTGCTATCGTACATCCACGTTGATGGAGACTTCAACCCACGAAGGGTAATGGTTGCGCGAGTCCACGGAGGGCTCCACCCACGAAGGGTCCATGAAGAAGCAACCTTGTCTATCCCACCATGGCCGTCGCCCACGAAGGACTTGCCTCACTAGCGGTAGATCTTCACGAAGTAGGCGATCTCCTTGCCCTTACAAACTCCTTGGTTCAACTCCACAATCTTGTTGGAGGCTCCCAAGTGACACCTAGCCAATCTAGGAGACACCACTCTCCAAGAAGTAACAAATGGTGTGTTGATGATGAACTCCTTGCTCTTGTGCTTCAAATGATAGTATCCCCAACACTCAACTCTCTCTCACATGATATGGTTTTGGTGGAAAGAAGATTTGAGTGGAAAGCAACTTGGGGAAGGCTAGAGATCAAGATTCATATGGTAAGAATGGAATATCTTGGTATCAACACAAGTGTAGGTTGTTCTCTCTCAGAAAAAGTAAGTTGGAAGTGTAGGTTTGTTCTGATGGCTCTCTCCACGAATGAAGAGGTGGTGGAGGGATATATATATCCTCCACACAAAATCTAACCATTACACACAACTTGCCAATCTCAGTGGGACTGAATTGATCAACTCCGTTGGACCGATTCAACAAAGCTAGTGACCGTTAGGGTTTTCGGTGGGACCGACATGCAACTTGGTAGGACCGATATGGTTAGGGTTAGGGCATAACATAATCTCGGTGAGACCGATTACACAAACTCGGTGAGACAGATTTTGGTAATAAGCTAACCAGGCAGTTGGTCAGGTAAAATTGGTGGGACCAATCGCTCATTTCGGTGAGACCGAAACGTTACGAAGGGAAAACAAAGAGTTTACATTGCAATCTCGATGGACCGATCGCTCATCTCGGTAAGACCGACATGTTACTAAGGGAAATAGAGAGATTACAATCCCATCTCGGTGAGACCGAGATCCCTATCGATGAGACTGATTTGCGTAGGGTTTGTGGCAGTGGCTATGACATTTGAAACTCGGTGGCGCCATATAGAAAGAATCGGTGAGGCCGAGTTTGACTTTTGGTTTAGGTCATATGTGGATGTGAGAAAGTAGTTGAGGGTTTTAGAGCATATTACTAAGCATTTTGAGCAAGAGCCTCATTAAGCAACACCTCATCCCTCCTTGATAGTATTTGCTTTTCCTATAGACTCAATGTGATCTTGGATCACTAAAATAGAAAATGTAGAGTCTTGAGCTTTGAGCTTGAGCCAATCCTTTGTATTTAGCATTTTGAGGGGTCCACTTTTTTCATCCATGCCATGCCAATCATTGAGCTTTCCTGAGATATTAATCTTGAAATAGGATTAGCTCAATGAGCTATATGTTGTTAGGAATTACCAAAACCACATAGGGCAAGTTGCACTTTCAATGCTGTAAATACTGTTTACTCTGAACTTAACTGAAGACACTAAACTTTACAGTCGGAACTGAATTTTACTGTCGAAACTGATTGAACTAGTAGAAGAGCATTTCTATAGATGTTTAGGGCGTTCGAGCACTAGTAGCAGAGAAGCAGTGATCTAAATCAGCAATTGCTCGAGCAGGGGACACACTAGTAGAGAGCAAGTCGTGTAGCAGAACCGCGAGCGAGTGCTAAAGCAGCAACTCCTATAGCTGCCGGAGGTCGTGCAGCAGCAGCGCGAGCGAGAGCAAGAGCAGAGCAGCAGCACGAACGAGAGCAAGAGCGGAGCAGCAACGCGTCCAACATCAATATTAGAGCAAAGCAGCAGCATGAACGAAAGCAAGAGCAGTGCATCAGCGCGACCGACATCAAGAACATAGCCGCAACGCAAGCGAGAGCCGGAGCAGCAGCGCGAGCGAGAGCCAGAGCAGCTGCAGCTAGTGCCGGTGTGGAAGTCGCCGCCGAGGAAGCAATGACATGGGGGAGAGATGCCGTGGATGAAGTGGCCGACGACAGGGCCATTGATGGAGACCCTCCATGGCTGCTCGGTATCGAGCACCGGCAGCCCCGTGAGATCGAATAAAAGATAAAATGCAGCAGTGAGTGCAAAACCTCCTTGGTGGCACCGAGTTGGTCTCGGCTTCATCGGAGGAATTGGTGAGGGTGCTGGGGTTCTGGTGGGGCAGGTCAAGACGGCGTTGTGGGGATGGAGGTGGCGCGATAGACAAGGCGAACATCGTGGCAGCTCCTTGGAGGTGGAGGACGGGGCAGCTGATCCGGGGGACGACGAGACCGATGACGGATCCTCATCCGGTGCGGTGGATGAGGGACGGCGAGCTGTTGTGGTGGACGACGTCGTTGGGGAAGAGTCTCCGGCTGGGCGGCGGTCAGGAGGCCGACCTAGGAGCGTGGGGTTTCCTGGGTTTTGTCGGCCTCGGTGTATGTATGGGGAGGATGAAGGGGAAGGTAGGGGGAGCCATGGCTTAGGGACGCGCTTGTCCAAAATGTACGGTAAGTTACCAGCATACCCCCACCGGTTTTGACACCGTGACATCGAACTGGCATTTCTGGCTGACGGGTAGAAGAGGGATTTTGCGTGTCTGGGCTGTGGGACCGATTTCGGATGAGGAGAGAGTTTTCATGTGCGTCGAAATTTTAGGATAACAAGGCGCAGCGCGGGTTGAAGAGGCGGGAGTTTCAAAGCAGATAAGACAAAAGATACTCGAGCTTCAAAAATTGAGGATAACAAGGTGCGGATTCCTTGTTCGGCAGAACAAACTTAACGTGTACAAAAAAACAATTCATACAAGACACAAGAGAGTCATGTCCCCTTTTACTATATTGCTATAAATGTCGTTGAAAAAACTACAAGAAAAATGTAAAAAATCAGGAGAACAAGATTACCCTGTAAAGTACCAAATCGATTCGCACTTCCCTCAACAACAACAAAAAACAAATCAATTCCCACCAAAATAAAGAGTCATGTACCTTTTTATACGATTACAATTGCCAGGATCTCGAATTTCAATTTTTGAATCCACATTATGTTGAATTCGAATATATCGTTAGGTGACCTTGCGGTTTATAATGGATGTAGTCCTACATTTTGATCTTCCATCATTTATGAACATTTTATTCCACCCTATGAACATATATATTGTCATCTACCATATGGACTAAATTTGAATAAATTTTCCTTATTTGAATATGATTGTTGTCTAGTTATGCAATCATTTAAATATTATCTTGATAACAAAAAACACGCATATAGCAGTAATCATATTTCACTATAAACTACATGTGACATACGATCTCCAATTAAAATATTTGTATCCATTTTATGTTGAATTCAAATCAGAGTACATTCGTCTAGGTGGCGAGATGTTCGGGATAATCTAAACCCTGTTTTCATATGTATATCATTCTTGGCTGAATTGGGACAAGTTTTGGTATAAGCTTCTTGCAAAACCAGAGATTCTCTCAACAAGCCTCGTGGTTCCGAGAGGGAACGTGTCACCTTTGTGTGTGAAGCGATATACACTCCCTCCCCTCAGATTTTCTTTACAGAGGCAACATAGAACTATATGAGTGCCCTGTTAAATTTTGGAATTATTCCGGGTTTGTTTGGCATTTTTATACATTAATTGAGTTTCTGGACATTTAATGTGCATAATCCAAATTTGAACTGCGAGCACATGCTCCGGTGCACCAAAGTTGGTTGAAAAATCACATGTGTGTCCTTGGGTGAATTTCTAGGTCCCATGCAAGAAATGGGAATGAAATTCAAACATCTGGGCGTCGTGACTCGGCCGAGAACATCGAGAGACTTGGTTTTTAAATTCATGTAAATCCAAAACTCGCCTGGAAATCATGAAACTTAGCATGCTGTCATGTCATGGCACTAACATGCTGTGGTAAAAAAATTGGGCATATTTGGAACAAGTTTTGGTATAAGCTTCTTGCAATCCAGAGCTTCTCTCAAGAAGGCTCGTGGTTCTGGAGGGAACGTGTCACCTTTGAGTGTGAAACGATATACGTTGCCCCCTTGAGTTTCTTTACAGAGGCAAGATAGAACTACATGAGTGCCCTATTAAATTTTGGAATTATTCCGGGTTCGTTTGGCCTTTTTTATACATTAATTGAGTTTCTGGTCATTTAATGTGCATAATTCAAATTTGAACTACAAGCACATGCTCCTGTGCACCAAAGTTGGTTGAAAAATCACATGTGTGTCCTCGAGTGAATTTCTAGGTCCCATGCAAGAAATGGGAATGAAATTCAAACACCTGGGCATCGTGGCTCGGCCGAGAACATTGAGAAACTTGGTTTTAAAATTCTTGTAAATCCAAAACACGCCTGAAAATTATGAAACTTGGCATGGTGTCATGTCATGGTACTACCATGCCGTGGTAAAAAAATGGCCGAATAGGAACAAATTTTTGTATAAGCTTCTTGCAAACTGGAGCTTCTCTCAAGAAGGCTCGTGGTTCTGAGAGGGAACGTGTCACCTTTGAGTGCGAAACAATATACGCTGCCCCCCCCCCTTGAGTTTCTTTACAGAGGCAACATAGAACTACATGAGTGCCCTGTTAAATTTTGGAATTATACCAGGTTCGTTTGGCCTTTTTTATACATTAATTGATTTTCTGGTCACTTAATTTGCATAATTCAAATTTGAACTATAAGCACATGCTCCCGTGCACCAAAGTTGGTTGAAAAATCACATGTGTGTCCTCGGGTGAATTTCTAGGTCCCATGCAAGAAATGGAATGAAATTCAAACATCTGGGCATCGTGGCTCGGCCGAGAACATTGAGAAACTTGGTTTTCAAATTCTTATAAATCCAAAACACGCCTGAAAATCATGAAACTTGGCATAGTGTCATGTCATGGTACTACCATGCTGTGGTAAAAAATTGGCCGCTGTCACAGCCCTACCTTAGTCTTGCCTATCCTTGCATAACCTCCATGCATCATGTTTACTTTTTCTCAGAAACTTGAAATGGGGATGTTCAAACCTTAGCACCACATGGTTTTCAAATAGGCTCAACTAAAGCCATTTTCAATGAACCCAAAAATGCCTTTGAAAATGTTCATGATTTCTGATAAGGGTGAAAACCTCTGCCAAAAATGATGAACATATTTCTAGGTCATTCCTGGATTTTTGAATTAATTCATATCGTATTTGACTTTGGGCATTTAAATACTATAAATAAATTAAATGCTCAGATAATGCTGAAATTAAATGTGGGCCACTAGAATAATCTAGAGAGTGTCCACAAATTATTCCAGCATTTTACAAAATGTTTAGTATTTTTACTAAAGCCAAAACAGCAGCAGAAAAATAGAAAACAGAAGAAAAATAGAATAGGAAGGAAACCCACTTAACTTACCTGGTAGCCCATCCGCAGCCCAACACTGTGCAGCCCAGCCCACCGCAGCTGCCACCGTCTTCAACCTCCTGCCAGTTGGCAGGAGGGCGTGTGCCCGACGTGCGCGCGCACGCGCCGGCCACCTCCTGCTTGCGTGCACGCCGCTGGATCCACCTGAGGGCGCCACGCACCCTCCCTCAACCCTCTGCACCTCCTTCCTCCTCGCAGCTCTCTCCGCTCCCCTCGCTCTCTCGAAGCCGAGCGGATCTCGTCGCCGCCGTACGCCGTAGACGCGGCATCCGTGCTCCCCTCGCCTCCCCGACGTGTCCACGAGCATCGCCACGCCTCCCTCGTCCTCTCCGTCCGGCCACGCCTCGCCGGAGGCCTTGCATCGATGCCATCTTCATCGTCTTCGTCGCCGGCCACCGGAGATGCCTCTCGCCACCCCGCTCGCTCCGGTGCTTCCCCGAGCACGCCGAGGCCACCTCTGCATCCACCATGAGCCCCTGCCCCTAACCCCCCTCCTCTATGCCTCGGTTGCGCCCCCTAGACGCCATCTCCACCGAGCCTGAGCACTCTGCTCCCCGGCGACGCCGTCGACGTGGCCAGAGCCACGCAGGCTCGAAACCGAGCGCGTCACCGCGTTTGCCACACTCCCAGGAAGCCGTAGCCCCTCTCCACGCCCCTGTTGTGCATCCCAGCACCGAACCCGAGCACACCCGAGCTCCAGCTGCCTCCGCGAGCTCCGTTCTGGCGAGCTCCAGTGCCCCCATGGCCACCCACCTACCTCCCTGGATGCGGGCGAGTCCGGGCTACGCCCCGATGCCCTTAGCCACCACCCCCATCGCCTTTAGCGCAAGTCCGGCGCGTTGCGGCCGCGGGTTTGGTCGCCGCCGGCCAACTCCGGCGACAACCGACGTGGCGGGGTCATTAGTGCTAATCCCCGCCAGCTGGACCTCACCTAGTCACTGGCAGCGGGCCCCGCAGTGGGTCAAAGCCCAGTTAGCGTCGGGTTTGACCCGAGGTTGACCTCTGTTTGACCCTTGAGTCACTAACATGCGGGCCTCGCCCGGCTAAGCCAGTTAGTTAGAGCTAAACTTAGTTAAGTTAGTTTAGTTAGTCACTGACCAGTGGGCCCAGTGTTGTTTAGTTAGTCTAGTTAACCCAAATAGTTAACTGAGAGACTGACTAGTGGGGCCCAGCCGTCAGGTTTGACCTGGACAGCCCTGTTGACCTGCTGACGCCAGCATGATGCAATGCTGACGTAGTTAATCATTTTCTGGATTTAAAATAATTCAGAAATTCTAGAAAATGCCCAAAACTTCTAAATATGATAGAAATTCAACCGTAACTCCAAATGAAATAAATTATATATGAAAAATTATCAGACAAATTCAAGGAATCCATCTGTACCATTTTCATGCATGTTAGAACAACTTAAGGCCACTTTTTATGACAAATCAAATGAATGGTATTTTTATAACCACATGTGGTGTTTGAATTTGAACTTTGGGTTCAAACCAACTTCATTTAATTGTGTTGCTAGTTGCATTAGCTCAATCAACAACATATTGCCATGTCATTGTCATGCATCATGTTGTGCATTGCATTGATTGTGTTCCTTCACTGTTGCCGGTGGTTGTCCCCTCTCGATAGACGTTGTACCGGCGCTGTGATCGTTGACACTGATGAAGACCCAATGATATCTTCAGAAGTGCCAGGCAAGCAAAACCCCCTTGTTCATTCCGATACAACCCCACTCTCTCGCTCCTGCTCTTTTTTACTGCATTAGGACAACAACGATTCATCTGTTACTTGTTGTGGTAGTTGAACCCTATATCTTCTACATAACCTGTCATTGCCACAGTAAATAGATGAAACCCACTAGCATGAGTAGGAGTTGTTTGAGCCCTGATGTGCCTACTCATTCATGCTTGTTTGTCATGCCTGCTATTGCATAGAGTTGCGTCAGGTCTGATTCATCGGGAATGCATCGGAGGTGTGTGAACATGTCTTACAGTGTGTGAGCTAAGTGTGTGAACACGTTTTTGGTAAAGGTAGCGGTGAGAGGCCATGTGGGAGTACATGGTGGGTTGTCTCATTGAAACCGTTCTTAGGAACCGATTTCTGTGTTTGTGATCCATGAACAGCTACTACCACTCATTGGGATCCTTAATTGACCCTCCTGGCTTCTTAGTCACCCTAGTCCTCTGTCCAGGAGTTGCAACTAGTTTCTGGTGTTTGTAAGATATGTGTTGGCGGCTGTGCGTAGCGCTGACCCCAGGGGTGGGCTATGTTGCGGTAGATACACCGTGGCCGGGCATGCCGGGCGCCCGTTTGGTGTCTCGGAACCCTGTACACATCGTTCGGGGCCGTATGTGGAAACCTCGGCCGGACTCCCTGCGGATGGAACCTGGATAGGCGATAAACCTGGACTAGAGACTTGAGTGTTTAGGTAGGCCATGGCCGACACCCTCGTTGGGCTTCCGCTTGAAGGTTGCCGAGTACATGTCGTGTAAACGATGGTAAGTGGTGGGAGCGTGTGTGAAGAAGTACACCCCTGCAGGGTTATCATTATCTATTCGAATAGCCGGATTCCTCGGATATGGAAACTTGGACCCCTTGCATAGTTCATAGACAAGTGAAAGTGGATACTCTAAAATGCACAAGATAAGCGTGAGTGCAATGGATGGCGTTCTCGTAGGGGGGCGGGAGCGGATCCATAGTGGTGTATTGAATGGTGAATATGTGGACTCGTGTGCGCCACCTCAAAAGAGTTGCTTGTAGTCGTAGTTTAAGATAGCCACCGAGTCAAAGTTGGCTTGCTGTAGTTAAACTCCACCACCCCCCTGTTGATACCGATGCATATGTAGCTAGTTCTGATGTAAGTCTTGCTGAGTACTTTTGTACTCACGTTTGCTTAATTTATGTTTTGCAGAGAGACTTCAGTCTCGCTAGTTGTTACGCGTGGACTTCAACGTTTAGCTTGATAGCTCAGCTACGATCTTGTGCCCTCGGTAGGATCTGGTAGATAGTCAGGCTTCTTAGCCTTTTTCATTTGTAGATGTCTGTACTCAGATATGTTAAGCTTCCGCTTATGCCTTGATTTGTATGCTATGATTGTTGGGTCATGAGACCCATGTTTGTAATATCTCGCTCCTCGGAGCCTAATAAATAAATACTTGAGTCGTAGAGTCTTGTTGTGATGCCATGTTGTATTTACACATATCGAGCATATTGTGTGTATGATTGAAATGCTTGGTATGTGTGGGATCCGACAATCTAGTTGTTTATCCTTGGTAGCCTCTCTTATGGGGAAATGTAGTCTAGTGCTTCCTTGAGCCATAGTAGTCCGCTACAGCCCGGTTCACCGGAGTCCTGCTAGCCAACACTACTGCTCAGGACACTTGACTGGCCGGCATGTGTTTCACTTCGTTCCTGTGTCTGTCCCTTCGGGGAAATGTCACGCGGTGACATCCGGAGTCCTGTTAGCCCAGTGCTACAGCCCGGATTCACATGCTGCTGACCGACATGCTCGATATGATTCATGTATGCCTGTCCCCATAGGTTGGTGCCGCTTTGGGTTCACGACTAGCCATGTTGGCCCGGGTTCACTATCATATGGATGCTAGAGACACTATCATATACGTGAGCTAAAAGGCGCAAACGGTCCCGGGCCATGGTAAGGCGACACCCGTGGGAATACCGTGCGTGAGGCCGCAAAGTGATATGAGGTGTTACCAGCTAGATCGATGTGACTTGGAATCGGGGTCCTGACAGCTTTGGTATCAGAGCCTGACTGCCTGTAGGATTACCAAGCCAAGCTGGTCGAAGTCGTGTCTAAAAATGCTTTAGTTATGTAAGGGAATTGATTGTGGAAGGGAACGTCAGGCTCTTTTTACTCCTTTACCCTATGGCCTTCTAATCTGAGTCATCCTCTTCTCTTTTACGGGGATTAAGAACTAGGCTTCTCATCATTCTATCAGGATCATGTGTTACTAATCCCTAGAGTCTTAGGATTGTTGGTTTCAAGCCTTAGTTCAGTTCCTACTACTTCCATATGTTCATAGCTGGCCTCAGAATCTTGATATTGCGCTTCTGAGTGGTCACGCCACTATTTGCAGGATGTCTAAAATCTTTTTGAGCATTTACAACCGTTATGCTGTCCGAGTCATCCCAGGTTTCTAGATAATCTGATGCATTTGCAATCCTTTCTTTCCGTTCCCGATGTCCTTTATGGTCAGAATAAGCACACTAACTAGTGCGTTGAGGTAATTTATTGTCTTGACATATATGTCGGAGATATTATTATGACCGTAGGTGTTCTAGGGAGTCACCTAGAATCTAGCAATGCTTTGTATCCCCAGTGTGATGATTCTGGCCACCATTCTCGAAAGCATTCCGATGCCATTTAGTAGTAGGTATTCCACTCCTGGGTTCTTGACCCAAGATCCACTCTACTTACCTCATGTTGATAGTGTTGCTCGTACCTATAGGATATTAGTAATCTTTGTGATAGTCTTCAAGGTCCGTGGTATATCATTCTTCCAAATACCATGAACCATCCTTGGAAGAAATTCATTTGAATCAAAAGATCACAACCAGAGTGCTCTTAATGAGTTTTCCATTCTACATTGTGAATCTGCCAGTTCTACTTTTCTGCATGGGCTATCCGGGAGAAATGTTGAGCTTTTCTCAACATCCTAATCTATGTATCCACAACTCAGAAAGATATATGTTCCCTTGAGTTGTCCCTCTTCATTTGTATTCCAACCATCATCTATCAATTGATAGTCAGGAGTAGTTGTGCATCCGTGTTATCGATGCTATCATTCTTGTGGTCCGTTAAGCCATTCTATTTCAGAATGACTAGGAGAAACAAACTCCAGTACCTCGTCCACATCTAGGATTGGGTCAAAGTAGTTGTATCCCGCAGATCAAAATGCCAATCCAACTTTTGTTCTGTTCTACCACGGAGTATCACCCTCTTTCATAACAAGAGTATTGTGAGAATTGCACACACCCTCAAATGAATTCTTGACGCAGTGATACTTCTTGCCATCATTGTTCATTCCTCGGTTCCCATGTTATTGTAACTGGAATGCCGACAAGTGAACCATGATGTGTGAAATCAATACTCCTAGCAACTGTGTTGCTTGGTAGTTATGGACATTATTATCATTCTTAGCGTGTTGGTTATCGAATCACTATTCTAGGATTAATCGTGCTACCTTGTACTTATTCCTGGTGCAGTATTTGATCTTGGAGTTAGGATTTAATTCGTTGCTTATTTGATCATATCGTCTTGCCCTGAAAAGCAAGATTGTTCTCGAGCTTAGTGACATATCGGTGGTTCGTGATTTTCTGAATATCTTCTCGGAGGTATCACCAGGCTGTCACCTGATCGCTATGTTGAGTTCATGATCAAATTGGTTTCTTGTAGCCACCCTCTTCTCCAAGAATCTGTGTTGGATACCCCTGAGCTAGTTGGTTAAGCTTAACAACAACTTGGAGAGTTGGAAGATAAAAGCTTGTCCTACCACGCTCATCCCTAAGGGATATCTTTTATCTGTGTTGAAGAAAGATAATATCTTCATCGATTGATACACGTGAACAATTGTCGGTGCTATTGTCTTATCAATCCTTTGATTTGAGTGTGGGCTATCGTCAAATCAAATCAGAACCAACGATGTTCGTAATGTTGTCTTACTCATGGTTGATCCCTCGAGCATACACTATTACATCTTTTGGTCTGACCAATGCTATCACCGTGTTCACATGATGCTGGAAGTCCAGTGATATGGAGATTCCGATGAGTTGTTGTTGAGCCCATCAATAGCATTTTGTCTCCCCCATGATTCATGTTGAACATTATACTAGTGTTGGGAACTTTATAAGAATTGTCCACATGTCCCGTTCATGAAGCATATGTCCGGTTGAAATATGTGACCTCCTCTAAGTCATGTGCATCTGATGCAAGTTGCCGCCGTGGATTCGAGAAAGCTTGTTTTGCTTCCTTTGGAGTCATCCCAAGTTAGTCATGCATGTGCGAAGTATTCTATGGTTTGATAGGCTCGCTACCTCCAGTCCATATGTGTCCTTAGCACACCAAGTCACTAACTGATTTGCTCAAGGAGAAGAAGTTTCTTCTTAAGAGCTAGACTTACGCAAGGACTTCGATATCCTCGTTGATGGTTCCCCCTGAACTCGGTAGTGTTTTATTGTAAGACTACCAGGTGACCATGCTTGTCTAGGACAGCGTGTTCACATGCTTGTAGCAGAATCGGCTCATGTTTTGGAGCTTACTACTGTAGTTCATTTCCCCGAGATTCTCGCAACGTCATCTCGTCGATTTGTGTTGCAAACTTTTATTCTTATTTCTAGACTTGATGAGTCTGGAATATCCTGACACCAACCAGATCTGAATCTCAGGCAGATATGATGGTTGGAACACACTCCAAAAACTATAATATTGCTCTCTCTGTAACCGGTAAAGTGGATGTCGTGGCCAACACACCTAGCCGGAAGACCTATTATTCTACTATCTTCATTGAGGAAGTTGGCCACCTCCCCATAAGGATTTCGTAGGATTTACTCCAGAAGTTGTTCCTTATGGATCTATTGTATTCCGAAGTCCGACCAGTACTTGATGGCTATGTTGATGCTTTAAAGCATGACCGTGGTAACCAGTACATCAAGGAGAACATTAGAAGCGAAGTGCTAAATGTCTCTTGGTCGATCATCCAGATTTCATTCCCTTGGCCTCGCTAAGGTGAAATCGGAGAAAGGGTTGTCCTTCTATGCATCTGCATTGTCCCTCGCTATTCGTCAAGGTAGTAAGATGTGTTGCCAGGATCCTCGACTTGGATGTTTGTAGAACCTTGATGAATATGGAAATGCTCAAGTTCTTGAGAGCACGCGAAATCACTAGGATTTATCGTCAACATTAATTGGGATACGCTTTCAGTTTCCTCGGTTATGCTATAACCTTTCTGATAGTGGAATCTCTCTCTACTGTTGGGTTCTCCCTAGTTACTAGAATCATTCCCAACATTTGCATTTTGTTCCCAGCTTGCATCTCAGTAGTTGTTGTTTAGGATCATCTTCAAAAGTGGACTTACCATGGGTCCCATCCATTCCGGTGATCAGCAAAAGTCATCCATTACGTTGTCTTCAACAAGGTAGTCCACATTATCTATTCTAGTCAGGGTATGCCATTTCTTCGAGCTCTTTCAAACGATCGATTATGATTACCTCAGGCTGGTATAAAGAGTTCCAATGATCTTTGTATCAATAGTAATTCTTTTTGCCACTTAAGGGAAAATCCCACGGGTCATCTCCCCTAAGGTGCCCCATTATGGAATCATGGCAATTAATTCATCACTATCTTGAAATCATGCACCATCCTTTTCAGCGTGGAATTTTTCCTACCCAGTAGAACCTTGTCATCTACCACCTTTCCATCATTCCTGATCTGTGTTTCATGTCTCAGCTCAAGAGATGTTTCAACGTCTCACTCCATGAGTTGATCTTGAGTTGCTCGATCTTTGAGAAGATCGTTCCCTGTAGAGTTTCCTTTCGTCGTCATCGTGTTGGATGAAGATCTCGAAGACAGAGACATCTAGAGCAATGAGATGCAATATATCGGTATCTTCAAGAAGGGCAGTTGGATCGAGAAGACTGTGATAGTTTTGTGACCCCTCTGTCTTCTCACTCCACTTCTTGAATCTCGGGACGAGATTCTTGTTTAGTGGGGGTTAGCTGTCACAGCCCTAGCTTAGTCTTGCATAACCTCCATGCATCATGTTTACTTTTTCTCAGAAACTTGAAATGGGGATGTTCAAACCCTAGCACCACATGGTTTTCAAATAGGCTCAACTAAAGTCATTTTCAATGAACCCAAAATGCCTTTCAAAATGTTCATCATTTCTGATAAGGGTGAAAACCTCTGCCAAAAATGATGAACATATTTCTAGGTCATTCCTGGATTTTTGAATTAATTCATATTGTATTTGACTTTGGGCATTTAAATACTATAAATAAATTAAATGCTCAGATAATGCTGAAATTAAATGTGGGCCACTAGAATAATCTAGAGAATGTCCACAAATTATTCCAGCATTTTACAAAATGCTTTAGTATTTTTACTAAAGCCAAAACAACAGCAGAAAAATAGAAAACAGAAGAAAAATAGAATAGGAAGGAAACCCACCTAACTTACCTGGCAGCCCATCCGCAGCCCAACACTGTGCAGCCCAGCAGCAGCCCAGCCCACCGCAGCCGCCACCGTCTTCAACCTCCTGCCAGTAGGTAGGAGGGCGTGTGCCCGACGCGCGCGCACACACGCCGGCCACCTCCTGCTTGTCTGCACGCCGCTGGATCCACCTGAGGGTGCCACGCACCCTCCCTCGACCCTCTGCACCTCCTCCCTCCTTGCAGCTCTCTCCCCTCCCCTCGCTCTCCCGAAGCCGAGCGGAGCTCGTCGCCGCCGTACGTCGTAGACGCGACCTCCGTGCTCCCCTCGCCTCCCCGATGTGTCCACGAGCAGCGCCACGCCTCCCTCGTCCTCTCCGTTCGGCCATGCCTCGCCGGAGGCCTTGCATCGACGCCATCTTCATCGTCTTCGTCGCCGGCCACCGGAGATGCCTCTCGCCGCCCCGCTCGCTCCAGTGCTTCCCCGAGCATGCCAAGGCCACCTCTGCATCCACCGTGAGCCCCTGCCCCTAACCCCCCTCCACTACGCCTCGGTTGCACCCCCTAGCCGCCATCTCCACCGAGCCCGAGCACTCTACTCCGCCGGCGACGTGGCCACAGCCACGCGGGCTCGAAACCGAGTGCGTCACCGCGTTTGCCACACTCCCAAGAGGCCGTAGCCCCTCTCCACGCCCCTGTTGTGCATCCCAGCACCGAACCCGAGCACACCTGAGCTCCGTCCGCCACCGCGAGCTCCGTTCGGCGAGCTCCGGCGCCCCCACGGGCACCCACCTACCTCCCTGGATGCGGGCGAGTCCGGGCTACGCCCCGATGCCCTTAGCCACCGCCCCCGTCGCCTTGAGCGCAAGTCCGGTGCGTTGCCACCGCGGGTTTGGTCGCCGCCGGCCAACTCTGGCGACAGCCGACGTGGCAGGGTCATTAGTGCTAATCCCCGCCAGCTGGACCTCACCTAGTCACTGACAGCGGGCCCCGCAGTGGGTCAAAGCCCAGTTAGCGTCGGGTTTGACCCGAGGTTGACCTCTGTTTGACCCTTGAGTCACTAACATGCGGGCCTCGCCCGGCTAACCCAGTTAGTTAGAGCTAAACTTAATTAAGTTAGTTTAGTTAGTCACTGACCAGTGGGCCCAGTGTTGTTTAGTTAGTCTAGTTAACCCAAATAGTTAACTGAGAGACTGACTAGTGGGGCCCAGCCGTCAGGTTTGACCTGGACAGCCCTGTTGACCTGCTGACGCCAGCATGATGCAATGCTGACGTAGTTAATCATTTTCTGGATTTAAAATAATTCAGAAATTCCAGAAAATGCCCAAAACTTCTAAAAATCATAGAAATTCAACCGTAACTCCAAATGAAATAAATTATATATGAAAAATTATCAGAAAAATTCGAGCAATCCATCTGTACCATTTTCATGCATGTTAGAACAACTTAAGGCCACTGGTTATGACAAATCAAATGAATGGTATTTTTATAACCACATGTGGAGTTTGAATTTGAACTTTGGGTTCAAACCAACATCATTTAATTGTGTTGCTAGTTGCATTAGCTCAATCAACAACATATTGCCATGTCATTTTCATGAATCATGTTGTGCATTGCATTGATTGTGTTCCTTCACTGTTGCCGGTGGTTGTCCCCTCTCGATAGATGTTGTACCGACGTTGTGATCGTTGACACTGATGAAGACCCAATGATATCTTCAGAAGTGCTAGGCAAGCAAAACCCCCTTGTTCATTCCGATACAACCCCACTCTCTCGCTCCTGCTCTCTTTTACTGCATTAGGACAACAACGATTCATCTGTTACTTGTTGCGGTAGCTGAACCCTTTATCCTCTGCATGACCTGTCATTGCCATAGTAAATAGATGAAACCCACTAGCATGAGTTGGAGTTGTTTGAGCCCTGATGTGCCTACTCATTCATGCTTGTTTGTCATGCCTGCTATTGCATAGAGTTGCGTCAGGTCTGATTCATCGGGAATGAATCGGAGGTGTGTGAACATGTCTTACGGTGTGTGAGCTAAGTGTGTGAACACGTTTTTGGTAAAGGTAGCGGTGAGAGGCCATGTAGGAGTACATGGTGGGTTGTCTCATTGAAACCGTTCTTAGGAACTGAGTTCTGTGTCTGTGATCCATGAACAGCTACTACCACTCATTGGGATCCTTAATTGACCCTCTCGGCTTCTTAATCACCCTAGTCCTGTGTCCAGGAGTTGCAACTAGTTTCTGGTGTTTGTAGGATATGTGTTGGCGGCCGTGCGTAGCACTGACCCCAGGGGTGGGCTATGTTGCGGTAGATACACCATGGCCGGGCATGCGGGGCGCCCGTTTGGTGTCTCGGAACCCTATACACATCGTTCGGGGCCGTATGTGGAAACCTCGGCCGGACTCCCTGCGGATGGAACCTGGATAGGCGATAAACCTGGACTAGAGACTTGAGTGTTTAGGTAGGCCGTGGTCGACACCCTCGTTGGGCTTCCGCTTGAAGGTTGCCGAGTACATGTCGTGTAAACGACGGTAAGTGGTGGGAGCGTGTGTTAAGAAGTACACCCCTGCAGGGTTATCATTATCTATTCGAATAGCCGGATTCCACGGATATGGAAACTTGGACCCCTTGCATAGTTCATAGACAAGTGAAAGTGGATACTCTAAAATGCGCAAGATAAGCGTGAGTGCTATGGATGGCATTCTCATAGGGGGAAGGGAGCGGATCCATAGTGGTGTATTGAATGGTGAATATGTGGACTCGTGTGCGCCACCTCAAAAGAGTTGCTTGCAGTCGTAGTTTAAGATAGCCACCGAGTCAAAGTTGGCTTGCTGTAGTTAAACTCCACCACCCCCCTTGTTGATACCGATGCATATGTAGCTAGTTCTGATGTAAGTCTTGCTGAGTACTTTTGTACTCACGTTTGCTAAATTTATGTTTTGCAGAGAGACTTCAGTCTTGCTAGTAGTTACGCGTGGACTTCGACGTTTAGCTTGATACCTCAGCTACAATCTTGTGCCCTCGGCAGGATCTGGTAGATAGTCAGGCTTCTTAGCCTTTTTCATTTGTAGATGTCTGTACTCAGATATGTTAAGCTTCCGCTTGTGCCTTGATTTGTATGCTATGATTGTTGGGTCATGAGACCCATCTTTGTAATATCTCGCTCCTCGGAGCCTAATAAATAAATACTTGAGTCGTAGAGTCTTGTTGTGATGCCATGTTGTATTTACACATATCGAGCATATTGTGTGTATGATTGAAATGCTTGGTATGTGTGGGATCCGGCAATCTAGTTGTTTATCCTTGGCAGCCTCTCTTATGGGGAAATGTAGTCTAGTGCTTCCTTGAGCCATAGTAGTCCGCTACAACCCGGTTCACCGGAGTCCTGCTAGCCCAGCACTACTGCTCAGGACACTTGACTGGCCGGCATGTGTTTCACTTCATTCCTGTGTCTGTCCCTTCGGGGAAATGTCACGCGGTGACATCCGGAGTCCTGTTAGCCCAGTGCTACAGCCTGGATTCACACGCTGCTGACCGACATGCTCGATATGATTCATGTATGCCTGTCCCTATAGGTTGGTGCCGCTTTGGGTTCACGACTAGCCATGTCGGCCCGGGTTCACTGTCATATGGGCTAGCGACACTATCATATACGTGAGCCAAAAGGCGCAAACGGTCCCGTGCCATGGTAAGGCGACACCCGTGGGAATACCGTGCGTGAGGCCGCAAAGTGATATGAGGTGTTACCAGCTAGATCAATGTGACATGGAATCGGGGTCCAGACAGCCGAATAGGAACAAGTTTTGGTATAAGCTTCTTGCAAACCGGAGCTTCTCGTAAGAAGGTTCACGGTTCTTAGAGGGAACATGTCACCTTTGTGTGCATAATTCAAATTTGAAATACAAGCACATGCTCCAGTGCACCAAAGCTGGTTGAAAAATCACATGTGTGTCCTCGGGTAAATTTCTAGGTCCCATGCAAGAAATGGGAATGAAATTCAAACATCCGGGCGTCGTGGCTCGGCTGGAAACATTTAGAAACTTGGTTTTTTAATTCCTTTAAATCCAGACCACACATGAAAATCATGACACTTGGCTTGGTGTCATGACATGGCACCAACATGCTGTGGTAATTTTGCTGTCCGATTTGCGAAAGCGCACACATTAACAATCAACAAAGTCATTTTGGAACGAGTGCTATCATGTTACAATCGGACACACATGTATTATTGAAACAATGGGCGTTCTATTTACCATCTACGTGCTGCCACGCGTCCCCTTTTTTTATTAGCTAGGAGGCGCCGTGCAGGGTAGCTATTTGAGTTTGGGAGGCGTGCGATCAGACCCCTGCGCGTGCTTATCGGGAGGAGAGCCCTTTGACCTCCATCAGCCGTCCACCTCTCTCCCACGGTCTCCATTAATGGCGCCCGAGCCTCTGTTTAATGGCGTGGCTATGTCTCACTCGACTGAGATTTAAGAGAGAAAAAAGAAAACCTAAAAAGAAAATTTTGCACGGATCTTGATGTAAGATCCGACGGACCTATATAGCATCTACCGCGACTTATAGCAAGACTAATGAATATTTATAAGGACGATGAGAGTGGATAAAAATTGCCTAACATAATTTGGAAGATAATTAAAAAAGCCAGATGCAGCTATGCCCGAAATACACAAGGTCAAAAGAAGAAGGAAGCCGCATACAACGATCTGGCTCGCTGATCTCTACTTTCTTTATGCGCTGCAGGTCGCGGAGACTAGTTCTCGCGGCGAGCGTCGATGATCTCTTTCATCAGTTTCATGTCCTTAATACGCTGCTTGACAGCATCCCCGGATTCCTCCACCAGCCTGTTGTGCTCGATGCGGAGCATGGCATTCTTGTCCATAAGTTTCTTGACGATGACTCCCGTCCTGAGCAACAAGGCAGCGGTCTCCTCCACCTGCTTCGCCCTTCCGGCGATCTTCTCCCTTAGTAGGTCACGCTCGGCCCGGAGCTTCGCATTGCCCTCCCCTAGTTGCCGGATGACGCTTGTAGCCTCGTCCTGCAACCTCGCCCAGCCGGAGATTTGATCCCTCTGGATATGGACAATCGCATGCATGCGCCTGTAAGAGTCCTCGCCTGCCCGCGAGAAATTTTCCCAGGTCACCGTAGTGCGGCGGGACCACCGTGCTGCTTCGGCGGCGCGGCTGGACATCTCTGCTTCTTTCGTGGCGTGGCCGGACCAGTCTACTACATCGACGGCGCGGCATGTCAGGACCCCGATTCCAGGTCACACCGATCTAGCCTGTAACACCTCATATCACTTTGCGGCCTCACGCACAATATTCCCACGGGTGTCGCCTTACCATGGCCCGGGACTATTTGCGCCTTTTGGCTCACGTATATGATAGTGTCGCTAGCATCCATATGACAGAGAACCCGGGCCGACATGGCTAGTCGTGAACCCAAAGAGGCACAAACTTACGGGGACAGGCATACATGAATCAACATCGAGCATGTCGGTCAGCAGCGAGTGAATTCGGGCTGTAGCACTGGGCTAACAGGACTCCAGGAACCCGAGCTGTAGCAGGCTAGGCCGGACTCTGGATGTCACCGCGTGACATTTCCCTGAAGGGACAGACACAGGAACGAAGTGAAACACATGCCGGCCAGTCAAGTGTCCGGAGCAGTAGTGCTGGGCTAGCAGGACTCCGGTGAACCGGGCTGTAGCGGACTACTATGGCTCATGGAAGCACTAGACTACATTTCCCCATAAGAGATGCTACCAAGGATAAACAACTAGATTGTCAGATCCCACACATACCAAGCATTTCAATCATACACACGATATGCTCGATATGTGTAAATACAACATGGCAGCACAACAAAACTCTACAACTCAAGGTAGTTAATTCAAAGGCTCCGGAGAGCCATACATAACATGTTCATACAAGTAGGGTTCACATGACCCGACACTCAAGTCATACAAGCATTCAAGCACATGCGGAAGAAAACTAGTCTGAGTACAGACACTAGAAAGAAAGAAGGCTTGACGAAGCCTGTCTATCTACATAGAGCCCTCCATGGCTTGGAATCACCACCTGGGTGGCAAGTCACTCATCGACATCGAGATCTACGTAAAACCCGTCGGAGGGGGCGATGTTGTCGTCTGAAAATAGTAATTAAAGCAAGATGAGTACAAAGGTACTCAGCAAGACTTACAACAGATCCTACTATACATGCTCATTCTCAAGAAGGTAGTGGAGTTATAGCAGCAGGCCAGCTTTGACTCTTGGCTAAGCTATCCTACGGGACACCACTTGTAAAAATAGTTTTCTCACACGAGTCCACTAATCACCATCACAATACTCCACCGTGGATCCTCCCTCGTTGTCCTACAAGAGGGCCATCCGTGGTACTCACACTTATCTTGAGTCTTTTAGTAGTAACCATTAACTTGTCTATGAACTGTATAGGCAACCAAGTAGTCCTTCACCACAGAAGCAGCTATTAGAATAGATGATGTTAACCCTGTAGGGGTGTACTTCTTCATACACGCTCTCACCACTTATCGTCGTTTACACGAGTGTACTCGGCAACCTTCAAGCGGAAGCCCAACGAGGGTGTCGGCCACGGCCTACCTAAACACTCAAGTCTCTAGTCCAGGTCTATCGCCTATCCAGGTTCCATTCGGAGGGTGTCCGGCCAAGGTTTCCACATACGGCCCTGAACGATGTGTACAGGGTTCCCGAGACACCAATCGGGCGACTCGATACACCGTGCCATGGTGTATCTACCGCATCATAGCCCACCCCTAGGGTCAGCACTACGCACGGCCGCCAACACATAACCTATAAACACCAGAAACTAGTTGCAACTCCTGGACAGAGGACTAGGGTGGTTAAGAAGCCTAGAGGGTCAATTAAGGATCCCAATGCATGGTAGTAACTGATTCTTAATCACACATACAGATCTTAGTTCTTAAGGACGACTTCAATGAAACAACCCACCATGTACTCCTACATGGCCTCTCATCGATACCTTTACCAAATCAGGTTCAACACATCCCTCACATTACCGACATAATCATTTTACTCTAGCCCATCACCCAGATGAACTAGACCTGGGACAACTCTAAGCATAGCAGGCATAGCAAGGTAGGAAACACATACATGGCTCAATCAACTCCTACACATGCTAGTGGGTTTCATCTAGTTTCTGTGGCAATGACAGGTCATGCAGAGGAAAAGGGTTCAACTACTGCAGCACACAGTAGTTTGAAATGTTGTTGTCTTAATGCAGTAAAAGAGAGAAGGAGCGAGAACATGGGATTGTATCGATATGATCAATGGGGCTGCTTGCCTGATGGAGTAGTAGTAGGGTACTGCCCTTCAGTCGGATATTCGAAGGTATCCTCGGAGGCAGAACCTACCACGAAATACACCACAGAACACAATCATCACATGGCAATATGCAACAATATGATGCATGCTATGACATGGCAATATGATGTGTCTTGGCTAATGCATTGTTAAACATGTTGGTTTGAGTCTATTTGAATCAAGGATTCAAATGAAAGCTCATGTTATTAAGTCATATAAGTGCGTTAGCTTGTTTCACCTAAACAGCAAGGTTAAAGTGTTCTGTCATGCATGAAATCATCATAGATGGAAAGATTGAATTTTTCTGATCAAATTTCATATATAAATCTTTGCATTTGGAGTTATAGATTAATTTCTATGATTTTTTGAAGTTTGTAGTATTTTCTTTAATTTCCTGTATAAAAATAAATCCAGTAAATACGTATTGCTTTAGCAGTGCGTCATGGTGACGTCAGCGGTCAATGGAGCCAGTCCAGGTCAAACTGACCAGTGGGTCCCGTCTGTCAGTAGTTAGTTAAACTAACTAAAATTAGTTAGCGCTAAACTTGGGTTAATTAGCAGGGCGGGCCCCACCTGTCATAGACCCAGGGGGGTCAACCTGGACCCACCCATGGTTAAACTGGGTCAGCAGGGGTCAAACTCGCCCGCATTTAGCCACCGACGAGGCTAGACGCGGTGGGGCGATGCGGGTTTCGTGCTCTGGCGACCAAAACGATGGCGGAGCACGTCTACGTGATGTGGGGAGTGAGCCGCGTCGAGTGGTGGTGGTGGTGGTTGGGCTCGGGGTCGCCGAAAATGACGCCAGCGACAAGCGTGGCAGTGGCCGGAGCTCGGTTGAGCTCGGGCTCGTCACTAGGGGGCACTTCAAGGGGTGTGCGGTGGTGCTATGGGTACCTGGCGATGCGGTGGGTGTAGTGGACAAGGTGGTGTGGCCGTTGGGTGGCCGAAGCGTCGTCGACGATGACCTCGGTGGCGGCGCGTTGGTGAAGCTTCGTGCGGTCTCTAGGGTGCTCGAGAGAGAACGGGGAGGATGGGAAGGTGGGTGAGCTCACGGCGGTCATGTCACAGCAGTCGGCGAGGTCGGGGATGAGCTGATGCGGCGGGGATGGTGAAAGGGATCTCCGGCGACGGTGAGGTCAGGCGAGGTTGTTGCGGTGGCTCCAGGGCAAGCGAGCACTCGGGGCTCAGCTTGCTTGAAGGAGAGGAGGGCGGCGGAGCTACTGGACACGGTGGCGCGGCGCGAGGACGACGGAGAGCGCAGCTACGTCGACGGTGCAGCGGCAGTGGCGTCGGCCATGGCGAGGAGGGGGCGAGAGAGAGAGAGAGGAGAAGAATGGATGTGTCTGCGAGGTCGAGGTGGCGACGTGGAGCTCGCCAGGTGTCCACGGGCACGAGGGGCAAGCAGGTGGCGCGGTGGCGAGCTCTCACGCGCCGGCGTCACCTCCTGCCTGCCTGCCTGGCGGGAGGAAGCAGCTGGCTGGCACGGGCCAGCACAGTGCTGGGCCGCCAAGTGGGCCGGGAGGTGGGCTGCGGCCAGGTAAGTAGTTTTTCTTTTATTTCTGTTTTCTTTTATTTCTGTAGGTTTGTGGCATTTCTAAAAATAGTTAGGGACATTCAAAAATCACCAAACTTCACATGCTCACTGCAAGGAACATATCCTACATGGAACATTTTAGTTTGGGATTATTTGGACATTTAAAATATTTACTAGCATTTAAATGCCCAAATGCAAGTTACATATGATTTAATTCAATGATCTTGTGATGACCTAGAAAAATGTGAACCCATTTTGTTAGAGGTTCTAACCCAAGACAAAAAGGGTGGACTTTTTAGAAGGGCATTTCAGGTTCATTGAAAATATTTTTAGTAAACCCTACTTGTTATCAGGGGGGTGCTGGGGGTTCTGACATCCCCATTTCAAGTTTCTGGAAAATTAAACATGATGCAACACTCTAATGCATGAACTAGCTAGGGTGTGACAACTCACCCCCACTCAAAAGAATCTCGTCCCGAGATTTAGGATCCGGCGGAAAGAAGGTGGGGTACTCAAGTCGAAGACGATCCTCCCTTTCCCAAGTGGCTTCTTTCTCGGAATGGTGTGACCGTTGAACCTTGAGAAACTTGATGTTATGGCGTCGAGTGGTACGCTCGGCTTGATCAAGGATGCGAACGGGATATTCCCGATAGGTGAGATTATCTTGGAGATCAAGCATTTCGTGGTCCACTCCACGGATAGGATCCGTGAAGCAACGCCTGAGTTGAGAAACGTGGAAGACATCATGAACTCTGGAAAGATGCGGAGGTAGTTCCAATTGGTAGGCAACTTCTCCTCATTTGGCAAGAATGCGAAAGGGTCCAATGTAACGAGGAGCAAATTTGCCTTTGATACCGAAATGATGGGTTCCCTTCAAAGGAGTAACCTGAAGGTAAGCCTTCTCGCCTACTTCATAAGTCATGAGCTTATGTTTGCGGTCATATTGGATCTTTTGATGAGATTGGGCTGTTTTCAATTTCTCACGAATAATGCGAACCCGCTCTTCTGCTTCCTGAATCATATCCGGGCCAAAGAGTTGTCTTTCCCCAGTTTCTGACCAGCTAAGAGGCGTTCGACATTTTCATCCATAGAGAACCTCGAAAGGAGCTTTGCCCAAGCTAGCTTGATAACTATTGTTATAAGCGAACTCGGCGAATGGAAGGCATTTCTCTCAATCCATATCGAAAGAGATGACAGAAGCTCGGAGCATATCCCCCAGAATTTGATTGACTTGTTCTACTTGACCACTTGATTGGGGGTGGAAGGCGGTGCTAATGGAGAGACGAGTTAACATACCATTTTGGAAACTTTCCCAAAATCAAGATGTGAAGAGACTTCCACGGTCTGAGTTAATCTCCAATGGAACACCATGAAGAGACACTATTCGGGAGATGTACAAGTTAGCTAGCTGGCTAGCTGTTATACTCTCACGAACAGGTAGGAAGTGGGCTACTTTGGAAAGACAATCGACAATGACGAAGATAGCATTATTCCCTATCTTGGTCCTAGGAAACCCGGTAATGAAATCCATACCGATTTTATCCCATTCCCATTCAGGAATAGCCAAAGGTTGAAGAGTGCCAGCAGGACGTTGATGCTCTGCTTTAACACGACGACATATGTTGCAATTAGCAATGTATTGAGCAATTTCTCTCTTCATCCTAGTCCACCAAAACCTCTGGCGTAGGTCTTGGTACATTTTAGTACTGCCAGGATGAATGGTGAGAGAGGATTCATGAGCTTCCTTAAGTATCAGTTGCCGTAGTTGCTATTTCTTGGGAACCACTAGGCGGTTGTCAAAGAAGACAACACCTTGATCGTTCACAGAGAAACATTTAGCAGCTCCGCTAGCAATGTTCTGCTTGATCCGAGATATCCCCTTGTCATACCACTGGGCGGTTATGATCTGATCCATAAGGGTCGGTTTCACCACCAAGGTAGATAGGAATCCCTTAGGAACAATGTGAAGATTAAGCTTCCAAAATTCCTCATGGAGAAGTGGTTGACCTTGTTGTAACATCAGGTTTTTACAATGGGATTTATGACTTAGTGCATCAGCCATAACATTGGCTTTTCCCGGGGTGTAAGTTATCCCTAAGTCATAATCTGAGATTAACTCGACCCAATGTCTTTGCCTGAGATTCAAATCCAGTTGGGTGAAGATATATTTCAGACTTTGGTGATCGATGAAGATCTCGCAACGATTACCGAGAAGGTAATGACACCAAGTTTTAAGTGCATGGACTACAGCTGCAAGTTCTAGATCATGTGTGGGGTAGTTATCCTCATGTGGACGCAACTGTCGAGAAGCGTAGGCAATCACATGACGATCTTGCATGAGTATGCAACCTAGTCCTTTTCGCGAGGCGTCGCAATAGATAATAAAGTCCTTGGAGAAATCTGGTGGCACCAGTACGGGAGCAAATGTTAGGCATATTTTTAGTTCCTGAAAACTGAACTTGCACTGTGAGGTCCACTCGAACTTTTAATCTTTCTTGAGGAGTTCAGTTAGAGGTTTAGCAACCTTGGAGAAATTCTCGACGAAGCGGCGATAGTAGCTCACTAAGCCAAGGAAACTCCAAACTTTCTTGACCGTTTCAGGTGGAGTCCAATCAAGGACAACTTGAGCTCGCTCGGTATGGACAACAATACCCTTACCAGAAATTACATGGCCAAGGTAGGTTACTTCTGGCAACCAAAATTCACATTTGGAGAATTTGGCATAAAGGCGATGCTCTCGAAGTTTCGTTAGTACAAGCCTTAGATGTTCGGCATGTTCTTCCTCATTCTTGGAGTAGATGAGTATATCATCAAGGTATACCACGACGAATTTATCCAAATACTCCATGAAGATCGAGTTCATTAACCGAGAGAAGGTGGCTGGGGCATTGGTTAAACCGAAGGACATGACGGTGTACTCGTATTGGCCATAACAAGTAACAAAGGCCGTTTTGGGAATGTCCCCGTTTTTTATTTTGAGTTGATGGTAGCCCAACCTCAAATCCATTTTGGAGAAGACTGAGGATCCAGCGAGCTGCTCATACAGATCATTGATCCTGGGGAGTAGATACTTGTTCCTCATAGTGACCAAGTTGACAGGTCGGTAATCTACAACCATCCGATCTGTTCCATCCTTCTTCTTGACGAAGAGGACGAGGCAAGCCCATGGAGAAGAACTAGGACGAATGAAACCCTTTTTCAAGGACTCATCGAGTTGTTTCTTAAGTTCAACTAGTTCTAGGGGTGCCATCTTATAAGGTCTTCTAGAATTTGGAACGGTTCATGGTACAAGATCTATCACAAACTCGACATCCCTGTCAGGTGGAACACCTGGCATTTCTTCTAGAAAGACATTCGGGAAGTCACGGACTACCGGAATATCTTCAAGGTCTGGAAGGGGGTTGTCATTTAGGGAGTAAAGCTGGCGCTTGGCCACTCGAGTTAAGACATTGACTGTCTTGCCCGATGTGTGAGTAAGTTGAACATTTCTAGTGGCACAATCAATCTTAGCATAATGGGCTGACATCCAGTCCATACCCAAGATGATGTTTATGTCCGAGGACTTGAGAGATATTAGTGATGCAAGGAAGACAAGTCTATTGACAAGATTTTCATTCCCATGGCTTACTCTAGAAGTTTGCCATTTGGAACCCAGAGTTTGAATTACCATGGAAGTGGGCATGTCACGGAATGTCGTGTTATGCAATCGAGCATAGCTCTCAGATATGAATGAATGAGATGCTCCATTATTGAAAAGAACAGATGCCGGATGGCAGTTAACAAGGAGCGTACCAAGGATGACGTTAGGATCAGCATGAGCCTCCTCAGCAGAGACATAGTTGACATGGCCACGTGCAGTGGTGGCTGGCTTGGCGTAGTATGTCTTTCTCGCTGGCTTACCATGGCCAACGGACTTTCCAGACTGGTTGGGGTTGTTGTTCTAGGGACACTCTCGACTGTAGTGACCCGGCTCTCCACACTTGAAGCATGTCACGACATTGGGACGTGGAGCAACATTAGCTGTGGGGCCACCATAGGTCTTAGGCGGTGAAAACTGCTAGTTGGGGCAAGGCGCCTCAAATGATGGCCTCGGAGTGAACCTGGGTGGCAGAGCTGTGTTTGGAATCCACACCCGGCGCTTCTGAGATCCAGAGCCGGATGAAGAACCAAAGTCACGGGAGTGCTTGCGTGAAGCGTCATAGTCAGTCTGACATGTCTCAGCACTGATGGCCTTATTGACCAGCTTCTAGAAGGAGGTGCACTCGTGCAGACAGAGGTCATGGCGAAGCTCGTGGCTAAGTCCCTTGCGGAACCTTGCCTGCTTCTTGGCGTCGGTGGATACCTCTTCAGGAGCATAACGTGCCAGATTTCCAAACTCGCGGCTGTATGCATCCACGGTCAGTATGCCTTGGGTGAAGTTACAGAATTCTTCCCGCTTACGATCCATGAGACCCTCCGGAATGTGATGCTCACAGAAAGCCTCACTGAATTCATCCCAAGTAGTGATTTGGCCAGCCGGGCGCATAGCCTCAATGTTTTCCCACCAAAGGCTAGCAGGGCCTTCGAGGTGATAGGCAGCGTAGGTAACCTTATCAACTTCGGCTACGTTGGCAAAATGTAGCTTATGGGTGATGCTGCGAAGCCAATCATCTACATCGAGGGGCTCGACGGAATGATTAAACTTCAATGGGTACAACTTGACAAAGTCATTGATTGACACCAAGTCGTTCCTCTAATGACGTGCAGTATTCTGCTCAATCCGCTCCAGCAAGCGGTTAGTCTCATGCTTGTTTCTTTCTGCCTCCAACATAACTTCGGCCAGAGAAGGCGGGTGAGGCAGATTCCCATCCCTAGCTGCACTGGCTTCACCCTGCTCCGGGGCAGCAGGGTTGCTGCGGGTGTTGACCATCCTAGGAAAAACAAGACAATGGTTTAGAAAAGGATGGCACAATCTTGGCAAGGAAGTGCGGAATGTAATGGATAACATGGAATGCTGAGATGTTCATTTGCACGACATGGTAATATAGAAACTGCCATATATATACCATCGGTCATACACACCGTACATAGTTCAGTACAAGCCCAGGCTAGAGTACAACTACGGTGAAAGACGTTACATCTCATCGGAGGCATTCCAAGCAGCTATACATTATTTTTCTACACCCCCGGAACGTGATACACACCAAGTCGTATCCCATGAGTCACGCAGGACTGTGGAGAATACATCTATTACAATACTAATGAAGCTACTACCAACTCAGACATTTCCATAGTAATCTTCATAGGTATCACCACCATGTCCTGGGAGCTAAACATGATCATCTGGAAACAGTTGGTCCTGTGGAGCTTGCGGTCCATAGGGACTCGGATGTGGCCTTGGGCCAACAAACGGTGGCAGACAGGGTCCACGGGGAGGGGTGATGCCTCCTACATCACGCCAGTCCATACAATCTGGCAGACCAGACCGCACGGGGTACAAGTCCCTCATGTCCATATACCCCGCCTGCACGCATGTGCAAACCGAGTCAGAGTGGCCAGTGGCCAAAACGAGAGTTGAAGAGCTCCATTCACAAGCCACGATTCTCACGGTCCTTGTCCTCAAGCATCTCGGCGGTGGTGCGGAGTACTGAATCCTCATGTGTAGAGTCACAGTACATAGCCTCATAGTACCCTTGTGCCCCAGGGAGTGATGCTGGCATGTAGCGGAAATCAGTATTCCGAAGCAAGGCAGTTCTAGCTCGTATGATAGTCACCATCGAGTAAGTTGCGTCCTGTACGGACATCTCGATGGTAACCCCAAGTGCATAAGAGCAATGGAGGGGTTCAGTAGCTCCAAGATAAGAGGGGTATATCCTGACGGTACAAAGGTATTGGCTCTGATTGAAGTCTTGAAACTGCTCCTCGACGGTACACTCAGGATACCATCAATAGCCTGTCTCGACCATCACTCGGACCAGCATGGCCGTATGACCAGGTACATTGAGGCAGCAAGTCAGACGAACCACTTGATTCTGTGAACGGGTGGCCATCTGAAAGCACGAAATAATGCAAAGGTATTAGAATTTTCTAGGAGAAATTGGATAGCATAATGGCTATAAATGCTTAGAAAAATATTTGAGACATTCACAACAGTTGGCAAGACCACTCAACAACATCATATCAAGGTTCTGGTTCAACCGACAACATACTAAAAGTAGTAGAAACTGAACTGGGTTTGTAACCAACAATCCTATAAGTTACTACGGATTAGCAACACGTGAACCTGATAGAGAGAAGAGAGCCTAGTCCTTAACCCACGTAGAATGAGAAGAGAATGACTCAGATCAGAGGGCATAAGGTAAAGGAGTAAAAGAGCCTTACGTTCCCTCCCACAATCAATTCCCCTACATATAACTAAAGCATTTCTAGACTCGACATCGACCAGTTTGGCTTAACGAACCTACAGGCAGTCCGGCTCTGATGCCAACGCTGTCAGGACCCCGATTCCAAGTCACACCGATCTAGCCTGTAACACCTCATATCACTTTGCGGCCTCACGCACGGTATTCCCATGGGTGTCGCCTTACCATGGCCCGGGACCGTTTGCGCCTTTCGGCTCACATATATGATAGTGTCGTTAGCATCCATATGACAGAGAACCCAGGCCGACATGGCTAGTCGTGAACCCAAAGCGGCACAAACTTACGGGGTTAGGCATACATGAATCAACATCGAGCATGTCGATCAGCAGCGTGTGAATCCGGGCTGTAGCACTGGGCTAATAGGACTCCGGGAACCCGGGCTGTAGCAGGCTAGGAAGGACTCCGGATGTCACGATGTAACATTTCCCCGAAGGGACAGACACAGGAACGAAGTGAAACACATGTCGGCCAGTCAAGTGTCCGTAGCAGTAGTGCTGTGCTAGCAGGACTCCGGTGAACCGGGCTGTAGCAGACTACTATGGCTCATGGAAGCACTAGACTACATTTCCCCATAAGAGAGGCTACCAAGGATAAACAACTAGATTGTCAGATCCCACACATACCAAGCATTTCAATCATACACACAATATGCTCGATATGTCTAAATACAACATGGCATCACAACAAAACTCTACAACTCAAGTTACTTTATTTAAAGGCTCCGGAGAGCCATACATAACATGTTCATACAGGTAGGGTTCACATGACCCGACACTCAAGTCATACAAGCATTCAAGCACATGCGAAAGCAAACTAGTCTGAGTACAGACACTAGAAAGAAAGAAGGCTTGACGAAGCCTGTCTATCTACATAGGGCCCTCCATGGCTCGGAATCACCACCTGTGTGGCAAGTCACTCATCGACGTCGAGATCTACGTAAAACCCGTCGGAGGGGGCGGTGTTGTCGTCTGAAAGCAGTAATTAAATCAATATGAGTACAAAGGTACTCAACAAGACTTACAACAGATCCTACTATACATGCTCATTCTCAAGAAGGTAGTGGAGTTATAGCAAACGGCCAGCTTTGACTCTTGGGTAAGCTATCCTACGTGACACCACTTGTAAAAATAGTTTTCGCACATGAGTCCACTAATCACCATCACAATACACCACCGTGGATCCTCCCTCGTCGTTCTACGAGAGGGCCATCCGCGGTACTCACACTTATCTCGAGTCTTTTAGTAGTAACCATTAACTTGTCTATGAACTGTAGAGGCAACCAAGTAGTCCTTCACCGCAGACGCACTTTTTGAATAGACGATGTTAACCCTGCAGGGGTGTACTTCTTCATACACACTCTCACTACTTATCGTCATTTACACGACGTGTACTCAGCAACCTTCAAGCAGAAGCCCAACGAGGGTGTCGGCCACAGCCTACCTAAACACTCAAGTCTCTAGGCCAGGTCTATCCCCTATCCAGGTGCCATCCGCAGGGAGTCCGGCCGAGGTTTCCACATACGGCCCCGAACGATGTGTACAGGGTTCCCGAGACACCAATCGGGCGACTCGGTACACCGTGCCATGGTGTATCTACCGCATCATAGCCCACCCCTAGGGTCAGCGCTACGCACGGCCGCCAACACATAACCTATAAACACCAGAAACTAGTTGCAACTCCTGGATAGAGGACTAGGGTGGTTAAGAAGCCGAGAGGGTCAATTAAGGATCCCAATGCATGGTAGTAACTGATTCTTAATCACACATACAGATCTCATTTCTTAAGGACGGCCTCAATGAAACAACCCACCATGTACTCCTACATGGCCTCTCATCGATACCTTTACCAAATCATGTTCAACACATCACTCACATTACCGACATAACCATTTCACTCTTTCCCATCACCTAGATGAACCAGACCTGACACAACTTTAAGCATAGCAGGCATAGCAAGGTAGGAAACACAGACATGGCTCAATCAACTCCTACACATGCTAGTGGGTTTCATCTGGTTACTGTGGCAATGACAGGTAATGCAGAGGAAAAGGGTTCAGCTACCATAGCACACAGCAGTTTGAAACGTTGTTGTCTTAATGCAGTAAAAGAGAGCAAGAGCGAGAACATGGGATTGTATCGATATGATCAATGGGGCTGCTTGCCTGATGGAGTAGTAGTAGGGTACTGCCCTTCAGTCGGATATTCGAAGGTATCCTCGGAGGCAGAACCTACCATGAAATACACCACAGAACACAATCATTACATGGCAATATGCAACAATATGATGCATGCTATGACATGGCAATATGATGTGTCTTGGCTAATGCATTGTTAAACATGTTGGTTTGAGTCTATTTGAATCAAGGATTCAAATGAAAGCTCATGTTATTAAGTCATATAAGTGCATTAGCTTGTTTCACCTAAACAGCAAGGTTAAACTGTTCTTTCATGCATGAAATCATTACAGATGGAAAGATTGAATTCTTCTGATCAAATTTCATATATAAATCTTTGCATTTGGAGTTACAGATTAATTTCTATGATATTTTGAAGTTTGCAGTATTTTCTAGAATTTCCTGTATAAAAATAAATCCAGTAAATAGTTATTGCGTCAGTAGTGCGTCATGGTGACGTCAGTGGTCAACAGAGCCGGTCCAGGTCAAACTGACCAGTGGGTCCCGTCTGTCAGTAGTTAGTTAAACTAACTAAAGTTAGTTAGCGCTAAACCTGGGTTAATTAGCAGGGCGGGCTCCACCTTTCATAGACCCAGGGGGTCAACCTGGACCCACCCGCGGTCAAACTGGGTCTGCAGGGGTCAAACTCGCCGGCGGTTAGCCGCCAGCGAGGCCAGACGCGGCGGGGCGAAGCGGGTTTCGTGCTCCGGCGACCAAAACAATGGCGGAGCACGTCTACGTGATGCGGGGAGTGAGCCGCGTCAAGTAGTGGTGGTGGTTGGGCTCGGGGTCGCCGAAAACGATGCCGGCGATGAGCGTGTCGGTGGCCGGAAGTCGGTTGAGCTCGGGCTCGTCGCTAGGGGGCACTTCAAGGGGCGTGCGGTGGTGCTACGGGTTCCTGGTGATGCGGTGGGTGTAGTGGACAAGGTGGTGTGGCCGTTGGGTGGCCGGAGCATCGTCGGCAATGAGCTTGGCGACGGCGCATTACGATGAAGCTTCGTGCAGTCTCTAGGGTGCTCGAGAGAGAGAATGGGGAGGATGGGAAGGTGGCTGAGCTCACGGCGGTCACGTCGGAGCAGTCGGCGAGGTCGGAGACGAGCTGATGCGGTGGGGATGGCGAAAGGGATCTCCGGTGGCGGCAAGGTCGGGCGAGGTTGTTGCGGTGGCTGCAGGGCAAGTGAGCACTCAGGGCTCTCTTGCTCGAAGGAGAGCAGGGCGGCGGAGCTACTGGACACGTTGGTGCGGCGCGAGGACGACGGAGAGCGCGGCTACGTCGACGGTGCAGCGGCAGGGGCGTCGGCCATGGCAAGGAGGGGGCGAGAGAGAGAGAGACAGGGGAAGAATGGATGTGTCTGTGAGGTCGAGGCGGCAACTTGGAGCTCGCCCAGGTGTCCACAGGCGCGAGTGGCAAGCAGGTGGCGCGGTGGCGAGCTCTCGCGCCGGCGTCACCTCCTGCATGCCTGTCTGGTGGGAGCAAGCAGCTGGCTAGCACGGGCCAGCACAGTGCTGGGCCGCCTGGTGGGCTGCGGCTAGGTAAGTAGTTTTTCTTTTATTTCTGTAGGTTTGTGGCATTTCTAAAAATAGTTAGGCACTTTCAAAAATCACCAAACTTCACATGCTCACTGCATGGAACATATCCAACATGGAACATTTTAGTTTGGGATTATTTGGACATTTAAAATATTTACTAGCATTTAAATGCCCAAATGGAAGTTACATATGATTTAATTCAATGATCTTGTGATGACCTAGAAAAATGTGAACCCATTTTGTTAGAGGTTCTAACCCAAGAAAAAAGGGGTGGACTTTTTAGAAGGGCATTTCAGGTTCATTGTAAATATTTTCAGTAAACCCTAGTTGTTATCAGGGGGGGTGCTAGGGGTTCTGACATCATCATTTCAAGTTTCTGGAAAAGTAAACATGATGCAACACTCTAATGCATGAACTAGCTAGGGTGTGACACGGCGGGACCTTCGTGCTGCTTCAGCGGCGCGGCAGGACCTCTGTGCTGCTACTGCTGCACGGCTGGACATGTCGGATGCTTTCGCAGCATGGTGGCACATCTCTCGTGCTTCCTCTTCCATGCTCGCCTCTCCCTGGTGGAAACCTCTCGACCCAGAACTCACGCTGGCCATGGCAGACGCAAGGGAACAATGCTGAATGACTTGCTTGTTTTTTGTGGATGAGGAGTTGAGCAGGAATGTGCAGTCATCTTGGCATAGTAGTATTTATAACTGAGTACTACTAATACACTCCTAAGTGGGAAACCATTTAGGTTGTGATCGTTGTGAACAGGTTTGCAATTAAATATAGCATGGTAGTAGTAATTTGGAATTTGACGAGACGCAAGCTCAAAATTTATTGACGGTTCTAGTTTCGAAGTGCTGCACTATTCGCGGATGGCATAACATGGGCACGTGTTCTCGACTGTGGTGTAGCATATGCCATGGTACTTCTTTTCCTACTGTTGTGTATCTGCAATAACTGGCACCGTCGGATACATATCTTACGGTTATTGAGGTGTTCAACAAGAATAGCCTCGTGGCAGGCTATAAACTAGTCTTTTGTTCACATGATTACATCGACACATATCATCTCCCTCCCTCTTTCCCACGCACACGCCTATATCTCAGGACTTCTCGCACGCACCATCTCTAGATCCCTAGGTCGATGCCACCCACATACACTTGGGTGGCGTTTGGTTCGTGGGCAAGGTTGAGTTGGCTAAGGATATCCTCAACCATGTGGTTGGGGATGGCCAATTTTCATTGTTTGGTTGAGAGGCATGGGGGAGGTTGGATAACCACATTTTGGATAGAAGGATAAGAAGTGGCTAGCTAGGGGAAACAACATCAATTGTGTCAATTTCATAGTTCAAAGTCAGACAAGTGGCAACTACTTACATGGTCCAACTCTTAATTATGATATACATATTGAGTATTGATTGCATCATTGCATGGCATGGTTCAACATAATTCACTTCAGTAGCATACACAAGCAAACATGCTGAACTATCTCTCCTCTGTAAACAAAGCAGAACTGCAGAATCAAACAAGCTATAGTTCAGAGAGAAAAGCAAATCAAGGGGAGATGAGAAACAGCTACAGTTCATCCGTAGTTCATAGAGTAGAGGAACAAGTGGAACAAATCAAAGGGTAGAATTTCAGAGAGGGGAACCGGAGGATGCGCCCGAGTCGTAGCCTCCACGCCGTCAGATGCCGAGGCCGGTGCCTCCACACCGCGCATGGGACAGGTGATAGTTCCTAGATAGACAACGAAAAGGGGAGATTGCGAGGACTGCCGCCTTTGTGCTTCTTCGACTGGCGCCGCAAAGAAATCGGCTGCCGCCGCCAGCCATGACCGAGAAAGCAAGGAGAGCAGGGGGAAAGAGATGGGTTTTGTTGGGGAGAAAAACATTTCGCATGAGACGCGGGCGAGGCGAAGCGCGCATGGCTGCCCTCATCCGGCATATTTTGGCGGCTCTCGTTAACCAGTTTTTAGAGGAATATTCCAAGCATCTTGGCTATCCATATCCTTCGCTGCCTTCAAACCAAACAGGTGGTATCCTTAAAAAAACTGGCTATCCCCATCCCATCTAGGGATAGCCACTAAACCAAACGCCCACTTGTACTCTGAGTTCAGCCCTCTGTCCTGAATTACTTGTCGCAGGTATGGATCTATCTAGATGTATTTTAGTTCTAGATACATCCATTTCCGTGACAAGTAATTTGCGATGGGTAATTTGGGAGTATGTTATGCAGGAAGAAAAGAGGTGCACGCACGCACTCGTCCTCTCTCACACACGCATTTGTAGCTACGAATTGCAGTGTTCTGAACCATCCGATTGGCTCTATCATAGGTTTCACATTGCTCCTTGGCCTTGTGATTGAGAAGTTTAAAATGCGGAGGCTAAGATGGAGGCGCGAGGTTTTGGTTAATGTGCAGGCCGCACACGAGACCAACATGACACGAGCTTCATCTGCCTGGTGCATAGTCTGGTGGGTTGTCCAAATATAGACACAACCAGGACCTCCTTGGTATCTGCGCCTCGACTTATTATGCGCAGAGAAATTAGGATCGGAGGGAGTACTACTAGTAGTACTACTTTGACGTGTCGCGTCAACTCACACAAGTATGCAACACTTCCTGAACAAACAAGCATATAAGCTGTTAGAGCATCTCCAATAGCATGTGTATATTTGGATGTCTATATATTCATATAGACAATGGTCTAAAAAGATTCCCTCATATACACGTCTAGTTTTGCATCAGAACGTGTATATATAGGGACCATGAGGTGGGCCGTTGCGGGGGAGAGAAAAAAATCGTGGCTGCAGCTGAGTTTAGACCACGCCTTCACATTGTCCAAGCGTGGACATTGTCGAGGTCGATTTAGAGGATGTATATATTTGGACGACCATATAGACAAGCCGTTGGACGCCTGTTTTGGGCTCATGTCGTGCAAAACAAGTATAGACATCCATATAGACATGCTATTGGAGAGGCTCTTATACTTTTTACCCAAACAATCTTTATACCCAACAGACACGAAATATCCATTCGACTGTTGGAAATTACTTTAACTACTGATCTGATGTCGAAGTAATTGTTGCATCGCCACCAAAACCCACCATCTCTTAAGCTAGAGTAGACCGAGCTAACCCCTATATTAGCATATTACTAAGATAAACAGAAGGCACTATAGAATCATTTAGGACGTGAGCTTGTCAATCTGAATCTGGAGGGACACCAGCTTAGCCCCGGCCAGCAGCTTGGGCGGAACTGTGAAGAAGGTCAGCTCCTGCATGACGACGTCGCCTAGATATTTGATGCTTGTCACCTCCATTTCCACCTTGATGGCCTCAGTCCTACCTTTGGGCTCCCCCGGCGGGCCATTCGGCCACAGCTTGGCCATGTAGTGTGGCAGTGGGGACACCCCCGCTCTGATGCAGACGACCGACACGGCGATAGGCGTGCCGATGTCGATCATGCCGCCGACCAAGAAAAACACGCGGCCGTCCTCCTCCACGAACAACAAGAGTTGTGGCTCTGACAGTGGCACTTGCAGCTGGAGCACCTTGCCGTACTGGTTCCTATGCATGGGCATGGGATGCACAATGCTGATGTGGTGGGAGAGCGCCGGCGGCGGGCCTTCATAGCCGCAGATGGGCACGAGGCATTTGCAGGGCGCGAGCGGACACACGCTCTGGTGATCGGCGAGCTTGTGGTACGTGATGTAGAGCCCACAACCTTCATGCGGGCACTCCACCCTCACCGTGGAGAGGTCGACGTCCACCTCCGTGTTCCGCACATCGAAGCCACCACCGCTCTCGCACTTCTGGCACTGCCGCTGGTTCCCGAGGCGCTCGACACGCCAGTCCGCGCAAGCTAGGTGCCCTCCCTTACACTGCACAAATCAATCAAACAACACATCAATCAAGAAACCTGCACCTTGCTCGATCAGCCGAACGGACGAGGTGTATGCGAACCTCATACACTGGAGGCTTCAAGGGGTGGAGGCACAAGGGGCAGTGGAGCAAGCTGAGGTCCATCAAGAACACAAAGAGCTCCATCGTCGGGTCCTGTTCCGTCTGCATGATCTCGCCCTCCTCATGCACAACCATCTCTCGCTTTATTAGGGTCGGGGCATTACAAAGCTTTACCGTCACATAATATTCATACTACTTCAAGGTGCATTAAATCAACACATGCAAGTATCAAAAGGAGAGTCACGACATGCATCATGTAACGCCCTCGATGCGGCTATATCTCCCACGTGTTGAAGCACGACTTAGAGGCATAACCGCATTGAAAGCAATGTCGCAAGTGAGGTAATCTTCACACAACCCATGTAATACATAAGGGAAAGAGATACATAGTTGGCTTACAATCGCCACTTCACACAATTACATGAATAAAGAATTACAACATCCAAATACAATCAAGGTCCGACTAGGGAACCAAAATAAAAGAAGAACCCCAAATGCGACAAGGTCCCCGGTCGACCCCAACTGGGATCCACTACTGATCAACTAGAACGAAACGACACAAAGGACAAGATCTTCATCGAGCTCCTCCTGAGCTTGGTTGCGCCACCTGGAATGGCATCATCGGCACCTGCAAGCTGGTTTTGGAAGTATCTGTGAGCCACAGGGACTCAGCAATCTCGCACCCTCGCGATCAAGACTATTTAAGCTTAAGGGTAAGGTAAGGTATGAGGTGGAGCTGCAGCAAGCGACTACCATATATGGTGGCTAACATACGCAAAAGAGAGCGAGAAGAGAAGGCAAAGCACGATCGATAAAAGTATGATCAAGAAGTGATCCTAGAGCAACCTACGTCAAACATAACTCCAACACCGTGTTCGCTTCCCGGACTCCGTCGGAAAGAGACCATCACGGTTACACACGAACTTGACTCATTTTAATTAAGTTAAGGTTCAAGTTATCTACAACCGGACATTAACAAATTCGCATCTGCCCATAACCGTGGGCACGGCTTTCGAAAGTTCAAATCCCTGCAGGGGTGTCCCAACTTAGCCCATCACAAGCTCTCACGGTCAACAAAGGAATAGACCTCCTCCCGAGACATTCTGATCAGACTCGGTATCCCGGTTCTACAAGACATTTCGACAGGGTAAAACTAAACCAGCAACACCGCCCGAATGTGCCGACAAATCCCAATAGGAGCTGCACATATCTCGTTCTCAGGGCACACTCAGATGAGCTCTCCATACAAATAAAACCAAACCTCGAGCTTCCCCGAGGGGGCGCTGCACAGGACTCTAATTTGGACCAACACTCAGAGGAGCACTGGCCCGGGGGGGTAAAATAATGATGACCCACAGGAGCGCGACTCCCAAGGGAAAAGAAAAAAAGGCTAGGTGGCAAATGGTAAAACCAATGTTGGGCATTGCTGGAAGAGCTTTACTTAAGGAGAACTGTCAAGGGGTTCCCATTATTACCCAACCACGTAAGGAACGCAAAATCCGGGAACATAACACCGATATGACGGAAACTAGGGCGGCAAGAGTGGAACAAAACACCAGGCATAAGTGTAACACCCTCGATGCGACTATATCTCCCACGTGTCGAGGCACGACTTAGAGGCATAATCGCATTGAAGGCATATGTCGCAAGTTAGGCAATCTTCACAACATCCCATGTAATATGATAATAAAAGGGGAGATAACATAGTTGGCTTACACTCGCCACGTCAATCAAGTACATAAATAACATTACATCATCCAAAACACTCATGGCCCGACTACGGCGCCAAAATAAAAGAGAACCCAACAAGCGACACGGTCCCGATCACCCCCAACTGGGCACCACTACTGATCATCAGGAAAGCAAACATAGTAACATTGAGAGTCTTCGTCGAACTCCCACTTGAGCTCAAACGCGTCTCCTGGAGCGAAATCATCGGGCCCTGCATCTGGTGTAATAGTAATCTGTGAGCCACAGGGACTCAGCAATCTCGCACCCTCGCGATCAAGACTATTTAAGCTTATAGGTAAGGCAAGGTACAAATATATGTGGAGCTGCAGCAAGCGACTAGCAAATATGGTGGCTAACTTATTCGCAAAAGAGAGCGAGAGGAGGAGGCAAAGCGCAAGCGAGAAACTAGAGGACAACCTGCGCAAACATTACTCCAACACCGTGTCCACTTCCCGGACTCCGCCGAGAAGAGGCCATCACGGTAACACACTCAGTAGGTTCATTTTAATTAAGTTAAGGTTCAAGTTATCTACAACCGGACATTAACAAATTCCCATCTTCCCATCACCGCGGGCACGGCTTTCGAAAGTTCAAATCCCTGCAGGGGAGTCCCAACTTAGCCCATGACAAGCTCTCACGGTCAACGAAGGAATAGTCCTCCTCCCAAGACGTTCCGATCAGACTCGGTATCTCGGTTCTTCAAGACACTTCGACAGGTTAAAACAAGACCAGCAACACCACCCGAATGTGCCAACAAATCCTGATAGGAGCTGCACATATCTCGTTCTCAGGGCACACTCAGATTGTCTTAGGTACGGGTAGGCCAGCCCAGAGTTGCCCCTGGTGGCCACCGGCAGCTGACAGGTGGACCAACACTCAGAGGAGCACTGGCCCGGGGGGTTTAAAATAAGATGACCCTCGGGCTCCGGAAACCCAAGGGGAAAAGAGGCTAGGTGGAAAATGGTAAAACCAAGGTTGGGCATTGCTAGAAAATCTTTAATCAAGGCGAACTATCAAGGGCTTCCCATTATAACCCAACCGCGTAAGGAACGCAAAAATCTGGGAACATAGCAACGATATGACAGAAACTAAGGCGGCAAGAGTGGAACAAAACACTAGGCGAGAGGCCGAGCCTTCCACCCTTTACCAAGTATATAAATGCGTTAAGATAACATGGCAATATAATGATATCCCAACAAGTAAATAAATGTTCCAACAAGGAACGGTCTCCAATCTTCACCTACAACTAGCAACGCTATAAGAGGGGTTGAGCGAAGCAGTAACATAGCCAATCAACGGTTTGCTAGGACATGGTGGGTTAGAGGTTTGACATGGAAATTTGGGAGGATTGAAAGCAAGTGGTAGGCATCGTAGCATTGGCATAGCAAAAGAGCGAGCAATCTAGCATAGCAAAGATAGTAGTGATTTCGAGGGTATGATCATCTTGCCTACACAGTTGTCAGAGTTGACTGGATCCTTGAAAGCAAACTCAACGGGCTCCTCGTTATCGAACTCGTCTCCCGGCTCTACCCAAACAAGACAAACAAGCAACAAGGACACAAATCAGCCACATGCAACTTAAACAACATGATGCAAAGATGATATGCTATGCGGGATTCAATGCGGGATGCATATGCAAGATGTGACAGGAAATGCAAGAACCTGGCCCCAACTTGGAAATCCAAGTGTGCCACTGGAAAAATGAGATGAAATCACTTGAAAACGATATAAAGAAAGCCGGAATCGGAGTTACGATTTGGAAATGGCAAGCGATTCAAATATGACACCGGTCTGCGATTTACAGCAAGTAGCCATCTAAATGCAATGAGAAGAACATGCTACAGCACCCAAACATGACAACAAAATACATGGCAGGGATGCATTCATGATGCCTAACAGAAGTCTAGCACTGAGCTACGGACAATTCATCCATTAACAGGTTCAAACAAGCATGGCAAAAATGCATATGGCAAACAGATTTCAGACTTAGTGAAATCAACACTTGTCTGGAATTTCAGGTCAGGTAGCCCTCTTCAGAGCAACAAAACTACATGATACAGGACCTCAACATGGCAAAGTAAAGGATGGCATGGAGCTACTAAAAGATCTTAACAAAAGTTCCTTAGTGACCTTGAGCCAAAAGGGATCAGAAAATACAATTGCAAGCATGTGAACATGGCAAAAACATAATCAGATCACAGACTTGGTGAAAACTGGAGCATGATGAAATAGATATCAAGTAGGCATGTTAACGAGCTCGATGCACTTACTACAGAGCAAGTCATGACAATCTAAGCATACCCCCATCAAGAATACACATTATACAAGCTAGACATGGTAAGAACACTAACATAGCATGCACGGATCAACTACAACATCATCGGCAAAATCGCTAACAAGTAGACAATCTGCCCAGATTCACGAAATGACAAAAGTAGAGCTCGATTGACTCAAGCTAGGCTGCTCCATAATTGCAAACAAAGACATGGATGGATAGAGCACTACAATATTAACAAAACATCCTTACTAATCATCCTCAAAAGAGGCACGGATCACTAGGAAACAACATGAACATATGGCAATATGAGATAAACAGCTCAAGGACTCTGTGGAAATGCTAAGTCCCTGAAATCAGAATTACCAAGAGCCTCACTTTGCAAGCTTGTGCTAGTCACCACACACATCACAAAAATACATGGGTTGCACCTCTGGAAAGATGGAAAAACCCTTAACAAAACATATGTAGAGCATCAGGGCATATCATGCACACATTAATCATGGCAAAAATGACAAAAAGCTAAATGGAGCAGCAGATCTGACAAATATCTCAAGTAGCCCTCTTCTAACAGCATTTCGGGCATCAATATGGACTCAAATGAAAATGATGCAATGGAATGATGTACTCTCTGAGATGAACATTTTGATATGCTATATGCATGAATCGGAGCTACGGATGCAAAGTTACGGCATGACGAACATGGACACATGGATCTGGAATTTTCGGGACTTAGAAGAAAAAAAACGACCTAGGGTTTACTGTTCACCGGATCTGGATCGGGGCATGCGGAACGAGGTTGACCGGAGGAGTCGCCAGAGTTCGCCGGCGTTGGGGTCGGCCGACAGAGGAGGAGGTAGGCGCGGGGCGGGGATGGCCGGAGTGGCCACGGCGCTCGCCGGCGTTGGCGGCTTGGACGAAGGGGCGGCGCGTCGGGCGGCTAGCGGCGGCCGGCGTCGAAGCCCGCGGCAGCGGCGGAGGTGGCCGGTGATGGGGCGGCGAGGGGCTCCGGCCACCGGGCAGCCGGGCGCGGGCGCGGAGAAGCTCGGGCCGCGGGGGCCGGCCTTGGGCCCCGGCGGGCCCGCGCGGGATGGCGGCACGGTGATGCGGTCCCGGGACACGTGGCAGCGCCTCAGTGGCTGTGGACGGCGGCGGAGTTTGTCCGGGCCGGGACGGACATTGTCCGGCGGCGTGCGAGGTGGAAATTTAGGGTTTTAGAGAGGGGGATCCGCGAATTTGAAGGAGGGGGTCTATAAATAGAGGTAGAGGGAGCTAGGAGTGTCCAAATGAGGTGCGGTTTTCGGCCATGCGATCGTGATCGAACGCTCTAGATGATGGAGAAGACTTAGGTGGGTTTTGGGCCAAATTGGAGGGGTGTTGGGCTGCAACACACATGAGGCCTTTTCGGTCCCTCGGTTAACCGTTGGAGTATCAAACGAAGTCCAAATGGTACGAAACTTGACAGGCGGTCTACCGGTAGTAAACCAAGGACGCTTGGCAAGTCTCGGTCCAATCCGGAAATGTTTAATCCCCACACACGAAAGAAAGCTAGAAATGGCCACCGGAGGAGAACGAAGCACCGGAATGCAAAATGGACAACAGGGAAAATGCTCGAATCATGAGATGAAACACGTATGCAAATTCAATGCACATGATGACATGATATGAGATGCATGACAACGACAACAACACACGGAGACAAAAACCCGAACCCGAGAAAATAAAATAACTTAAAGCCGAAACGGCAAGAGTTGGAGTACAAATTGGGAAAGTTACATCCGGGGTGTTACAATAAGGCCGAGCCTTCCACCCTTTACCAAGTATATAGATGCATTACTTAAATAAGATATATTGTGATATCCCAACAAGTAAAATATGTTCCAACAAGGAACAACATCTCCATGTTCCAACAAGGAACAAACTTCAATCTTCACCTGCAACTAACAACGCTATAAGAGAGGCTGAGCAAAGCGGTAACATAGCCAAACAACGGTTTGCTAGGACAAGGTGGGTTACAGGGTTGGTTCAATAATATAGGAGGCATGATAAGAAAGTGGTAGGTATCGCAGCATAGGCATAGCAAAAGAGCGAGCAACTAAGCAAGCAAAGATAGAAGTGATTTCGAGGGTATGATCATCTTGCCTGAAATCCCGCAAGGAAGAAGAACGAGTCCATGAAGAAGACAAACGGACGTAGAAGAACGGGTCCTCACAAACGCGACATAATCGGAACCAACCCGAAGAAGCAAAAACCGAAAAAGAAGCACACAACATAGTAAACAACCAACACATGAACATGGTATGATATGCGGGATGCGGTATGCGGTGCATATGCATGATTTGACAAGGGAAGGATGAACCTGGATTTTCAGATCAGATAGCACTCTTCGGAGCATGAAAACTATATGCTACAGGACATGAACATGGCAAAGTAAAGCATGGAATGGAGCTACTCAGAGAGCTTAACAAAAGTTCCTTAGTGACCTTGAGCCAAAAGGGATCAGAAAATACAATTGCAAGCATGTGAACATGGCAAAAACATAATCAGATCACAGACTTAGTGAAAACTGGAGCATGCTGAAACAGATATCAAGTAGGCATGTTAACGAGCTCGATGCACTTACTACAGAGCAAGTCATGACAATCTAAGCATACCCCCATCAAGAATACACATTATACAAGCTAGACATGGAAAGAACAGTAACATAGCATGCACGGATCAACTACAACATCATCGGCAAAATCGCTAACAAGTAGACAATCTGCCCAGATTCACGAAATGACAAAAGTAGAGCTCGATTGACTCAAGCTAGGGTGCTCCATAATTGCAAACAAAGACATGGATGGGTAGAGCACTACAATATTAACAAAACATCCTTACTGATCATCCTCAAAAGAGGCACGGATCACTAGGAAACAACATGAACATATGGCAATATGAGATAAACAGATCAAGGACTTAGTGGAAATGCTAAGTCCCTAAAATCAGCATTACCAAGTGCCTCACTTGGCAAGCTTGTGCTAGTCACCACACACATCACAAAAATACATGGGTTGCACCTCTGGAAAGATGGAAAAACCCTTAACAAAACATATGTAGAGCTCATGGGCATATCATGCACACAATAATCATGGCAAAAAAGACAAATATCTAAATGGAGTAGCAGATCTGACAATTATCTCAAGTAGCACTCTTCTAATAGCATTTCGGGCATCAAGATGAACTCAAATGAAAATGATGTAATGAGATGAAATGATGTACTCTCTGGGACGAACATTTTCATATGCTATATGCATGAATCGGAGCTATGGATGCAAAGTTACGATGCAATGAACATAGGCATATGGATCTGGGAATTTTGGGGACTTAGAAGAAAATATCACCTCCCGAAAACAGATCTAGGGTTTCAGGGCACGCGGAACGAGGTTCGCCGGAAAATGTCGCCGGAACAGTGACTGAGCTCGCCGGAGGTGCGGATCCAGCTGGCGAGGAAGACGACGGCGGGCGGCCGGAGTCAAGGCGTCGGCGTCGAGGCGGTGTGGCGAGGGCGGCGACCGGTGGCGAGCGGGGCGGCGCAGTGGCGTCCCGGCGAGGCGCCGGTCGCCGGCGGGCGGCACGGGGCGTCGAGAGGCGCGACGGGCCGGCGAGTCGGCGGCGAGAGGCGCGCGGCAAGCTGCGGTGGCGGACGGGCGCAAGGCGCCTCGGGCGGCGGCGGGCGGCGATTCGGGCCCCGCGGGCAGGATCTGGGCCGCGCGGGCCCGCGGCGGCGGAGGAGAGAGGGGATCCCGGCGAGGCGACGTGGCGCACGGGGGTTGGAGGAGAGCAGCAGCGGGGCGACGTGGTGCGAGGTGATTCGTTGGAGTGATGTGGCGGCGGCGCGGCGGACATGTCCGGCGCGGTGAGGACGCGTCCGGCGGCGCGCGGGGAGGAATTTTAGGGTTTGGACTGCGGGAAAAATCGGGCAGAGCCACATATTTATAGGTAGAGGGAGCTAGGAGAGTCCAAATGAGGTGCGGTTTTCGGCCACGTGATCGTGATTGAACGACCGAGATGATGCAAGAGGTTTAGGTGGGTTTTGGGCCAGATTGGAGGGGTGTTGGGCTGCAACACACACGAGGCCTTCTCGGTCCCTCGGTTAACCGTTGGAGTATCAAACGAAGTCCAAATGGTACGAAACTTGACAGGCGGTCTACCGATAGTAAACCAAGGCCGCTTGACAAGTCTCGGTCCAATCCGGAAATGTTTAATCCCCACACACGAGAAGAAGGTAGAAATGACCACCGGAGGAGAACGGAGTGCCGGAATGCAAAACGGACAATGGAGAAAATGCTCGGATGCATGAGACGAACACGTATGAAAATGAAATGCACATGATGACATGATATGCAATGCATGACACGCAAGCAATGACAAGGCAACAACAGCGAATAACTAGATGACACCTGGCACATCGGTCACGGGGCGTTACAACACTCCACCACTACAAGAGGATCTCGTGCCGAGATCTAGAATGGCACCGGAGGGAAAACGGAAGAGAAAGAGAAGAGGTAAAACTAAGTTGCTCCTTTGACAAACGAGTGAAACCAAAGAACCTGGAAAATTTGAACAAATTAAAAGAAAGAATACAACGGAGATGAACGAAGTTGAAAACACTCCGTTAGAAAAGAGGAACAAAGAACCTTGCGAAAACCTTGAGGTTGAAGGGCAAGACATATATTGAAACCACTCCGGTTAAAACAAGATAGAGAAGGATTAAGAATGACATAATACCATCTACAATGATATGGGAGAAAGATTGAACTCCGGATTGCAAGATGAGAATGCTTGAGCTTCTGTGAAAAGAATCTTGATGAACGCTTCACGAAGGGGAAAAAATCCTTGATGAACCATCATGTAGAGTCTCCATGAAGAACTCCCGTAAACAAAAGGATAAAAAGAAAGAGAAATTGAAAACACAAAGTGAATCCTTGCAATGATTTAGATGGATATCCGTGATAATTAGAGCTTGGAACTCCGGGAAAGAAAAGACAAGTACTTGAAACCAAGAATTTAATCATCGTGAACAAACTCCGGAAGAAAAGATTAACATAAGTTTGAAACAAGAGTAAGAATTATGTTATGCGTATCCTTCACCAATTTAAATTGATGACAAGCAACAGATTTTGCATGCCACTTATTCTCGTAGAAAGATTAAGATAGATATGGCGCAAACTTGAGAAAGTCTTCAACAAATCACCGGTCGGGATTGAAAAGAACGAATTAATTGATACAGAAGAGAGATATTGAACGAGCCACCGTAAGAGTTGAAAAAAGCGTATAAAGCATGAAGACACACCGGGAAGGATTAGCAAATAAACGAAAATGCTTGAGAGAATTAGATATAAGAGAACAAAAATATTACGTGCTGATTAGAGAATCCTTGCTTTAGACACCGGTATGATTTAGAGTATGAGAGCTGAAAGCTGGAATGAAAAATTCTGAGAAGATGGCCTCCGGAGAATCAAACTGAAAAGAATCTTGAATAGCCCTGGATGAGTGAAAATAATTCTCACAATCAAAACAATTATGAGAGGATGGCCTCGAATTAGAACCATGAATCTTGAAGAGAATGAAGCAAGATATGGAGGGAAACTCTTCTTCGGTCTTCAGATGTTGAGAATGACGATGAGAAACACCACCAAGAATTATTGAGTACTCCGGAATTAAAATTGGAAAGGTTAAACCAACAATGAAAAAATTTGAAAGATCAAGAAGAAGGCATTTGGCTGATGATAACTCATTCTTACGTCAAACTTGGAAAAGAATTTGAGAGTAACGCCGGGAAAATAAGAAGAGCCAGGTAAGATTCTGGAAAAGACCTGTGGGTTAGGGCCCACTGAAAAGATACACCATTGAACTATTTAAAAGAGAAAACACTGGTTGAGTTAAATGGTTTGAATTAGATAACATCCTCAAAATAGCTTGAACGGATTAAGAGTGGAAACACGAATCTTCGAGACATCTTCAGCACTCCGGAACAAGTGAATAGCGAGAAATGAATAAATATGAGTAGCACCGTCAAGAGAAGGTATTTGAAATGAGGAAAGGGGATATAATCGACAAATCTTGACTTGAATCCACCGGAGAAGAGAAGAAACAAAGAATGATAACTTGAAGCTCCCTTAGGATCTTCATGAGAATCACCGGATAAGAATATTGACGGAAAAGGATGGAGAGACTTCACACGAATAAAAGGATACTTGATTAAGAAATCCGAGTCCTTGAGGAAAAAGGGTGGGTGGGCGGGAAAACAAAGGCAACTTGGAGACGGATGAAACAAACACCGTTGAGAAGAACTGATACTTGATCTTGCGGTTGTTGAAATGATCGGATCCACTTGAAGAGAAACACGCCGGTGAAAAGAAATTGGCATGACAATCTCGATTATCATGAAGGATTAGTATTCCCATAGGAATATGAGAACACAGTTTAGAGAAGGTATGGAATCAACATTTGACTCCGAAGCAACTCGGATACCACAACTCAAAACAAAACAGAGGATTGGCTTGCAAAATAAGCTGGAACAAACATATGATAGAGATTTCGCCCAAAGTTTTTGTGGTGGGGCCTACACGGGCTTGATCGTACAGCACCATCATGTACAAGGCAGTGCACATGACATACGAAGCGTCCCCGAGTCGTCATAGCCAAGGACTCTTTAAGACACAACGAGACCATTGTAAAACCGCCCGTGAATAGGCAGACCACTAGACGTCGAACCCCAATTTGATATCATACATCTGTCGGAAAGATATCCTAAGATCTACTTGAATTCCCACTTATAAACTCCCAAAAATTTCCGGTTATGCAATCAGGTGTTGCGGATACAGGGGAAGCATAATATCTCACCCAAAACTAGCAAATCCTACATCCAGCTGTATCCATCCTTCAACACATAACTAAGAAACCTTCGGAAATCATCTACCTCAACCTTCGAAAAGCATCCGTTATACACGTTATGGCAATACTCCCGAACTCCCGCCCCAGTACTGGGTGGCGTCGAGGTTATCTCACCAACGAACTGCATAAAAGAGATTTTCGATGTCGGCGAACTAAACTCAGGTATTCCAGAACTGCAACGATAAAACTATGACGACAACACCTCAAAGCTCAACTCCCCGGGACACTTCCACAAAACCCCTAACAGGAGGCACCAAGACAATGTTCTCGTCATAAAACCATCGAAACGATTCCAAGATACCCGCGTGATCCTCAAAAAAATTTAGTGAAATTTGAGAAGAGAAGAGTCAAAACTCTACGTCAGGATGCCTTACCAGAGTGATGAGGAGACTGGGAAGTAAAAATAATTTCTAAACTCTCCGATATATAATTCCTAAATGACTCAAAACATTTTTCTAGACACAACTCGGCCGCTAATAACGATCAAGCAATGGGGCTCCTAAGGTCGGGGAAGGCTCTGATTACCAACTTGTAACGCCCTCGATGCGGCTATATCTCCCACGTGTCGAAGCATGACTTAGAGGCATAACCGCATTGAAAGCAATGCGCAAGTGAGGTAATCTTCACACAACCCATGTAATACATAAGGGAAAGAGATACATAGTTGGCTTACAATCGCCACTTCACACAATTACATGAATAAAGAATTACAACATCCAAATACAATCAAGGTCCGACTATGGAACCAAAATAAAAGAAGAACCCCAAATGCGACAAGATCCCTGGTCGACCCCAACTGGGCTCCACTACTGATCAACTAGAACGAAACGACACAAAGGACAAGATCTTCATCGAGCTCCTCCTGAGCTTGGTTGCGCCACCTGGATTGGCATCATCGGCACCTGCAAGCTGGTTTTGGAAGTATCTGTGAGCCACAGAGACTCAGCAATCTCGCACCCTCGCGATCAAGACTATTTAAGCTTAAGGGTAAGGTAAGGTATGAGGTGGAGTTGCAGCAAGCGACTAGCATATATGGTGGCTAACATACGCAAAAGAGAGCGAGAAGACAAGGCAAAGCACGATCGATAAAAGTATGATCAAGAAGTGATCTTAGAACAACCTACGTCAAACATAACTCCAACACCGTGTTCGCTTCCCGGACTCCGCCGGAAAGAGACCATCACGGTTACACACGCAGTTGACTCATTTTAATTAAGTTAAGGTTCAAGTTATCTACAGCCGGACATTAACAAATTCCCATCTGCCCATAACCGCGGGCACGGCTTTCGAAAGTTCAAATCCCTGCAGGGGTGTCCCAACTTAGCCCATCACAAGCTCTCACGGTCAACGAAGGAATAGACCTCCTCCCGAGACATTCCGATCAGACTCGGTATCCCGGTTCTACAAGACATTTCGACAGGGTAAAACTAAACCAGCAACACCGCCCGAATGTGCCGACAAATCCCGATAGGAGCTGCACATATCTCGTTCTCAAGGCACACTCAGATGATCTCTCCATACAACTAAAACAAACCTCGAGTTTCCCCGAGGGGGCGCTGCACAGGACTCTAGTTTGGACCAACACTTAGAGGAGCACTGGCCCGGGGGGGGGGGGTAAAATAATGATGACCCTCAGGAGCGCGACTCCCAAGGGAAAACAAAAAAAGGCTAGGTGGAAAATTGTAAAACCAATGTTGGGCATTGCTGGAAGAGCTTTACTTAAGGCGAACTGTCAAGGGGTTCCCATTATTACCCAACCGCGTAAGGAACGCAAAATCCGGGAACATAACACCGATATGACGGGAACTAGGGCGGCAATAGTGGAACAAAACACCAGGCATAAGGCCGAGCCTTCCACCCTTTACCAAGTATATAGATGCATTAATTAAATAAGATATATTGTGATATCCCAACAAGTAAAACATGTTCCAACAAGGAACAACATCTCCATGTTCCAACAAGGAACAAACTTCAATCTTCACCTGCAACTAACAACGCTATAAGAGGGGCTGAGCAAAGCGGTAACATAGCCAAACAACGGTTTTCTAGGACAAGGTGGGTTAGAGGCTTGGTTCAACAATATAGGAGGCATTATAAGCAAGTGGTAGGTATCGCAGCATAGGCATAGCAAACGAGCGAGCAACTAAGCAAGCAAAGACAGAAGTGATTTCGAGGGTATGATCATCTTGCCTGAAATCCCACAAGGAAGAAGAACGAGTCCATGAACAAGACAAACGGACGTAGACGAACGGGTCCTCAGAAACGCGACGTAATCGGAACCAATCCGAAGAAGCAAACACCGGAAAAGAAGCACACAACATAGTAAACAACCAACACATGAACATGGTATGATATGCGGGATGCGATATGCGGTGCATATGCATGATTTGACAAGGGATGGATGAACCTGGCCTCAACTTTGGAATCCAAGTGTGCCACTGGAAAGATGAGATGAAATCGCTTGAAAACGATATAAAGATCACCGGAAACGGAGTAACGGTTTGGAAATGGCAAGCAATGCAAATGTGACCACGGTCTGTGATTTACAGCAAGTAGCCATCTAAATGCAACAAGATGAACATGCTACAGCACCCAAACATGGCATCAAAATACATGGCAGGGATCCACTCATGATGCTTAACAAAAGCCTAGAACTGAGCTACGGCCAATTCATCCATTACCAATTTCAAACAAGCATGGCAAAAATGCATATGGCAAACAGATTTCAGACTTGGTGAAATTAACATTTGTCTGGAATTTCGGGGACTCTCTGGGATGAACATTTTCATATGCTATATGCATGAATCGGAGCTATGGATGCAAAGTTACGATGCGATGAACATAGGCATATGGATCTAGGAATTTCGGGGACTTGGAAGAAAATATCACCTCCCGAAAACAGATCTAGGGTTTCGGGGCACGCGGAACGAGGTTCGTCGGAAAATGTCGCCGGAACAATGACTGAGCTCGCCGGAGGTGCGAATCCAGCCGGCGAGGAAGAGGACGGCGAGCGGCCGGAGTCATGGCACCGGCGTCGAGGCGGTGTGGCGAGGGCGGCGACCGGTGGCGAGCGGGGCGGCGTGGTGGCGTCCCGGCGAGGCGTCGGTCGCCGGCGGGCGGCATGGGGCGGCGAGAGGCGCGACGGGCCGGCGAGAGGCGCGCGGTCAGCTACGGCGGCGGACGGGTGCAAGGCGCCTCGGGCGGCGGCGGGCGGCGATTCGGGCCCCGCGGGCTGGATCTGGGCCGCGCGGGCCCGCGACGGCGGAGGAGAGAGGGGATCCCGGCGAGGCGACGTGGTGCGCGGGGGTTGGAGGAGAGAAGCAGTGGGGCGACGTGGCGCGAGGCGATTCGTCTGAGTGATGTGGCGGCGGCGCGGTGAGGACGCATCCGACGGCGCGCGGGGAGGAATTTTAGGGTTTGGACTGCGGGAAAAATCGGGCAGAGCCACATATTTATAGGTAGAGGGAGCTAGGAGAGTCCAAATGAGGTTCGGTTTTCGGCCACACGATTGTGATCAAACGACTGAGATGATGGAGGAGGCTTAGGTGGGTTTTGGGCCAAATTGGACGGGTGTTGGGCTGCAACACACACGAGGCCTTCTCAGTCCCTCGGTTAACCGTTGGAGTATCAAACGAAGTCCAAATGGTACGAAACTTGACAGGCGGTCTACCGGTAGTAAACCATGGCCGCTTGGCAAGTCTCGGTCCAATCCGGAAATGTTTAATCCCCACACACGAGAAGAAGGTAGAAATGACCACCGGAGGAGAACGGAGCGCCGGGATGCAAAACGGACAATGGAGAAAATGCTCGGATGCATGAGACGAACACGTATGCAAATGAAATGCACATGATGACATGATATGCAATGCATGACACGCAAGCAATGACAAGGCAACAACAGCGAATAACTAGACGACACCTGGCACATCAGTCACGGGGCGTTACACATCAGTAAATGCAAATTATTGAAATATATCGAGTGCAGTGCTTTGATGTGTCGCGTCAACTCGTACAAGACCGAGAAGTTTGATTACTACAACGCCCTCTCCCTCGCAGACTGAGCTCCGGTGGCTGCACCTGCCTTTGGCTACATGACAGGTGGGCCACCCGGCTGTTGGGCCCACCAGTCATGCACGCATAGGCAGGAGCAGTAAGTCGATGAAGCTGCGTACCTCCCTCGCCCATGAGCGTGGTGGCTAGTAGGACTAGGAGAAGCTTTCGTTTGCTACACACTCTCCCTCCCGCACGCGGTGGACATGCAGTAGTTCAATCGATATCAAATGGCCAAAAGCATACTGTAGTACTCCTCCACTGCAGTAGTACTCCATCATTGTTCGACTTCCCGAAGAGGCGAAGAGCCAAGCGTAGCCTGAACGCTCATGTGGCAGTTTCATGTGTAGAGTAGTCTAGGATAGCATGTACCATGCCTGTAAGTTTAAAATCGTTGGGGTCGGCTCCATTATTATTTTTGATTAAAATAATCTTCTGGCCCTACCTGTCATCTTGGTGATTGTAGTTTGCATGCTAATCTGGTCAAGACAGGAATATATATTTTAATTTGTTGTGGGGTTAATGTTAGAGGTTGCAGCAAATGGAGTATTCTACACTGCGGGTCTTCGAGCCATGTTTAGAGGCAACCATGTGGGGCCAGTGCTATGATGTGTCGCATCAGCTCACACAACGAGGAGAAGCTTGATTTTACTACTACACGCCTTCTCCCTCGCTCATGCGCATAGTGGCTCGCAGGCGAGGACATGATTTTGCTTATACTAATACTACAACAAGCTATCCAACTAGTTGTGTATCACTACTCAGTTTTGCCATTAGAAGTTACAACTACTCATAAATGCCATTGATCTGTGAGATGCCTGGTCAAAAATGCAATTAGATATCTCAAAAATGCCATCGTTAAGTTAGATGTTTGCTCAAAAATGCCATTAGACATTGTATTTTTCACGTCAAACCCGTTGACCATGTTACATGACAAAAATAAGCCGATTCTCACAATGATAAGTGTGGCCCCTCTTGTCAGGAGTAACCAAGCGAACAATTTTACAGGAAAATAAGAACGATGTTGGGATCAAGTAGGCCCCACACTTTATTTTACTGTAGTGAGATAGAGGGAGAGCTGGCATGTTGGTCCATCGGTATTTATGTCATTATAACATGGAAAAAGATATTTGAGTCACAATAATGGTGTCCAGCACAACACACCCTCAAATAAAACTAATCCCTATGAAATTCTTTGACAAAACTAAGCACCCTGAAATTCTTTGACAACTAAACTGCTGGCTATATGATATTGGCCATATATATTGTACGTGTATAATGTGAAGAAATGAGTCGTAGTCGTAGTACTATACCAACTAAAAGATGAACTATAAGAAATACTAGTATGTACGTACTGAAGTGTTAAAGTAATGAGAAGAAACATAACATAGTTCTACTGGGGGCTCAGCATAACACACCCCTCAAATAAAACTAAGCAACTAATCCGGTAGACACTTCATTACAACCACCATGAGCAACGACACTGTCACCTTACTCGGAGTCCTCGTCCACGTCCTCGACTTCGTCCTTGTCCCTCTTCCTCTTGGTCGATACTTGTTTGCTTGAAACGCACACTTGGCTCTTGCTCTTCATCCAACCCTTGTATATATTGAAACAAAGGTAGCCATCCATTGTAGCGTAGTGGATGTGGTCTATATCCAGTACATTCCACCGCCATGCATGATGAAACGTGTGCGGAGGTTTCTTTAGTTTACTGTACGAAGGATAAACCATGGCTCCTACCAGGGTCAGCATTGAAGGCTTATCACGGGAGGACACCAGCCCATTATTCTGGAGTTCGAAGGGTTTGCCTACAATGAGGCCTATCCATTCCAGGACTCTTATGTCATTCGTAAAGTCTACAGTAACGAATTTGACTCGGCCTCCTTTGAGGAACTTCTTAAATTCCACGCACTCAATGTCGGCATGGCATATGTGGTAGACCAAGCATAAGTCATGCACGCAAACCTGGATCACGGTGGGCTTCTTCCTGTCTTCCTCCTTTAGATTCTTCTCTTTTCCTAGGACTGTGGTGTAACACCCACAATGCGGCTATATCTCCCACGTGTCGGGGCACGACTTAGAGGCATAGCCGCATGGTAGGCATGTCGCAAGAGGGGTAATTTTACACATCCCATGTACTGAATAAGAAAGGGATAAAGAGTCGGCATACAATCGCCACTTCACACAATACATGAACATATCATACATCATCCAAGGTACAATCAAAGGTCCGACTACGGAACCAAAATAAAGAAAGACAACCCCAAATGCTAGATCCCCGATCGTCACAACTGGGCTCCTCTACTGATCATCCGGAAAAGAAACATAGTAACGGACTGAATCCTCGTCGAACTCCCACTTGAGTTCGGTAGAGTCCCCTGCACTGGCATCATCGGTACCTGCATCTGTTTGGAAGTATCTGTGAGTTACGGGGACTCAGCAATCTCACACCCGCGAGATCAAGACTATTTAAGCTTAAGGGTAGGAAAGGGGTAGTGAGGTGGAGCTGCAGCAAGCACTAGCATATATGGTGGCTAACATACGCAAAAGAGAGCGAGAAGAGAAGCAAAGCACGGTCGAGAAGCTAATAATGATCAAGAAGTGATCCTGAAGCTACTTACGTTCAAGCATAACACGAGACCGTGTTCTCTTCCCGGACTCCGCCGATAAGAGACCATCACGGCTACACACGCGGTTGATTTATTTTAATTAAGTTAAGTGTCAAGTTCTCTACAACCGGATATTAACAAATTCCCATCTACCCATAACCGCGGGCACGGCTTTCGAAAGTTCAAAACCCTGCAGGGGTGTCCCAACTTATCCCATCACAAGCTCTCACGATCAACGAAGGATATTCCTTCTCCTAGGAAGACCCGATCAAACTCGGAATCCTGGTTACAAGACATTTCGACAATGGTAAAACAAGACCAGCAAAGCTGCCCGAATGTGACAAGAAATCTCGATAGGAGCTGCACATATCTCGTTCTCCAGGCACACCGGATGAACACTACGTACTACTAAAACCAACCGTCATGTTTCCCCGAGGTGGCGCTGCAAGTGGCTCTACTTTGGACCAACACTTAGAGGAGCATTGGCCTGGGGTTTAAAATAAAGATGACCCTTGAGTCCACGGAACCCAAGGAAAAAGGCTTAGGTGGGAAATTGTAAAACCAAGGTTGGGCCTTGCTGGAGGAGTTTTATTCAAGGTGAACTGTCAAGGGGTTCCCATAATACCCAACCGCGTAAGGAACGCAAAATCAAGGAACATAACAACGGTATGACGGAAACTAGGGCGACAAGACTGGAACAAAACACCATAAATAAGGCCGAGCCTTCCACCCTTTACCAAGTATATAGATGCGTTAAAGTAAATAAGCAATAATAATGATATCCCAACAATATCCATGTTCCAACATGGAACAAACTTCATCTTCACCTACAACTAGCAACACTATAAGAGGGGCTGAGCAAAAGCGGTAACATAGCCAAACAACGGTTTGCTAGGAAAGGTGGGTTAGAGGCTTGACATAGAAATATGGGAGGCATGATATAGCAAGTGGTAGGTAGCGCGGCATGGCAAAAGAGCGAACAACTAGCAAGCAAAGCTAGAAGTGATTTCGAGGGTATGGTCATCATGCCTACAAAGTTCTCAGAGTTGACGAAAGCTTGATCCTCGTTAGCGTACTCAACAGGTTCCTCCATCACGTACTCGTATCCCGGCTCTATCCAAAGCAAGAACACAATCAAGGAACAGAATCAACCACGGCGCAATGCACAAGCAACATGATGCAAAACATGGCATGATATGCAAGACATGATATGCAATGCATATGCGTGCTCTGGAAGGAAAAGATTGATCAAGGCATCAACTTTGCAAACCAAGTGCACTGCTGGAAAGATGAGATGATTTCAGTCGAAATCGATATAAAGATCACCGGAAAGGGATGCACGGTTTGCAAATGGCACTCAAAACAAGAATGGCACAATTATGCGATTAACAGCACAATGCCATCTAGAATGCAACAAGAAACTAAGCTACTGCAATCCAAAATATCAACAAAGTTCATGAAAGTGATGTACTCAAGATGCTTGACAAAACATGAACACTGAGCTAAGGCTAAATCACTCAAGAGCAGGTTCAAACAAGCATGGAAAAAGTGCAAAAGATATCAACTTCACAGACTTGGTGAAAATACTAACATGTCAGGAATAACATTAGGAGGCAAAGTTTAGAGAAAGCAAACAACATGCTACAAGGACATATCATAGCAAAACAAGGCATGACATGATTCTACTAAAAACATATAACAAAAGTCCCTCAGTGATCATGAGCCAAAAAGGCACATAAGATATGATGGAACCCATGTAAACATAGCAAGTTTTATTAACAGTTTCAGACTTCATGGAAAACAGAGCATGGCAAAACAGATTATGATAGCAACTTGGCATGCTTGTTCCACTCATCACAGGGCACTAAAAGACATGGAATAAATACTAGCATGTAGTAGGCATGAAAATGAAGCTAACCATGTGCCAAACACCTTCATAGCATGAATAAAATAAATCACTCGAAAATGACAAAACAACATCATGATGTAAAATGCCATGATCATGAATTTGCTCAAATGCAGAAACTAATGCCACCATTGGATTGCTGGGATTTTTATACCCCAAAAACATATATAATATGTTGGCGGTTGCTGTGGAGAAATCCACACAACTGCAATAAGTTAAAAACTGCCCTAAATGGAATAGACAGAAATGGTATTGTCCTTATTTGGAAACGTCCAGAAAAGGACTTGCCTAAAATGGAAATGGCATCTTGCCATAAATGGAAATTCGCTGGGGTGTAAAAGAAATGAAAAAAGGAAAGGGGGTGGGTTTGACAAGTGGGACTATGTGCGTGTGTGACTGAACAAAGGGGGCTACCTGTCAGCACCATGAAAGAAAAAAGAAAAGAGATCGTGCGCCCCTGGCATTCGAACCCGAGATCTCCTGCTTAGAAACGCGCTGGAGCAACCAGTCAGGCTACGCATGCATACGTGACCAGGAAGGGGCTCGGCTCTACTTGGACAAGCCCTATTGCCCTTACCTCTTCTTCTCCAAGATAGAGAACAAAGCGACGACGACATCGCCAGCAACGGTGACGGCAGGGCCTGGGTTGCGGCGGCGGGCATGCATGTTCAGCAGGGTGGTGTGCGTGCAGACGCGCGCGTGCAAATGCCCGAGCATGAGCTCGTGCTTGCCTCGGGCGCGATACAGAATGGCGAGGCGGCGCGAACACGGTGTGACGCAGCAACGCAGCGAGGCTCTAGGGCGCGCGAGCAGTAGCGAGGTACTGCAGGTGCGCGGGTGTGGGGCGCGCGCAGCGAGACACACGAGGGGATCCATAGGGGGGGTTGATGCACGGGCATGCTACGGCAACCGCAGGAACTGAACAATAGCTACAACCTGTGTCGGAGCACTAAGAGCGTGGCCATGGCACGAAGAGGATGAAGCCTAGTATCAACTAGAGAGCACAGGAAACGGCAGGGATGAAGAGGGAGTTACCTAGCTCACCTAGGACACGAAGAGGTAGACGAAGACGCGCTGCAGGCGATGGAAAAGGAGCTCTAAACTTGGTGGAGGTACTGTCCGTGAAGCAGGGGAGGAAGAGGACGGCGAGGAGGTAGATCTAGAGGCCATGACGGTGCGGGCGCTTCGAGGTAGGAGACGGAGAGGTACTTGGAGTTTCTCTCCACAGTGGACGAGGGGTCGGAGGCGCGGCGACGAGCTACTCCAAGCTCGAGCTCAAGCTCGGCTGGAGCATGGTGGGCAGGGCGACGGCTTGGCATGGCTAGCCTTACCTGGCGGCGGCGATGGAAGGAGAGGAGGGGGATCGGTCGAGGGGATACCCTAGGGCACCGGCGACAACTGTATAGGGATCTAGGGAGCTTCTCCAGCCGTCAAATCGATCGGACGCGTCTGGATGAGCTGCCGTACAGGGGGGACGATGCTCCTGGCGCTAGCGGGCTCGATGGGCTGCTACTGCTGCACGAGTTGGGCTGCAGGTGCTGGTCCGTTGGGAGGCCGGCCCAGGTAAGTTTCCTTACTTAGCTTTCTTTTTAAAAGAATAAACAGTTCCCAAAGGAAATGTCGAGGGGGGTTGGGGAAGAATATGAATGAAGTAGAGATATACTTGGACTGCTGGAATTATGGTCCATTTGAATAAATTACTTTGGGGATTTTTAAAGGAAGAAAATTAAACCAAGTTTGAATTAAATTCAAACTTGAGTCAATTTTTGACCCAACCAAAACATATTCAAATGAGCTGAAAATTGGCATAGAGAATGTAGGTAAGGTGCAAGACTTATAGGCAGAAGATGAACATTAAAGGAGGAGTGAAAAATGGCACTTGCCAAAAGAAAGAAAGAGAAGGACAGATGGGGTGATGCAAAGGGTTATCATGCATGAAACACACAATGCACATGATGAGCAAGATGAAATGCAACATTACAAGAAGCACAAATGCAGCACTTGAAATGATCACAATGCAAACATGGATGACAAAAGAAAAACATAAAAGGAAATGGCATAGCAATGCAACAAATAACAACACAAAGGCAACCAAAAGAAGCCAACCAAGATAGACCCAAGGAATTGGATGAAGACCAAAATTGATACATTGCCAAAAGAAGGAAGGTTTTACATCTGGGGTGTTACAATACTCCACCACTACAAGAGGATCTCGCCCCGAGATCTAGGACTAAAAGAACTCCGGATATTCAGATCGGAGGTGATACTCGCGCTCCCAGGTGGCTTCTCGGTCGGAATGGTGTGACCACTTCACTTTCCGGAATTTGATAGACTTGTTGCGAGTCTTGCGCTTAGTTTCTTGAAGGATAGCAATGGGATGCTCATGATAAGACAAATCTTCTTGAAGATCAATCTCTTCGAAGTTGATAGTGCGCTCAGGAGTCTTGAAGCACTTGCAAAGCTGTGACACGTGAAACACATCGTGCACGTTTGCGAAGTTGGATGGAAGCTCAAGTTGATAGGCGAGATCGCCTCTTTTGCCAATGATCTTGAAAGGACCCACGTATCTAGGGGCAAGTTCCCTTTGATACCGAAGCGACGAGTACCTTTCATTGGAGAGACACGGAGGTAGACATGGTCTCCGATCTCGAAAGCCAAGTCATGGTGCTTGCTATCATAGTAACTCTTCTGGCGCGATTGTGCGGCTTTGAGATTTTCATGGATGACTTTACACATTTCTTCAGCCTCTGTGATTAAGTCATTGCCAAGAAGTTGGCGTTCAGTAGTCTCTGACCAATTAAGAGGGGTACGACACTTTTTGCCATAGAGAATCTCGAATGGGGCCTTGCCCGAACTCGCTTGGAAGCTGTTGTTGTAGGAGAACTTGGCATATGGAAGACAATCTTCCCACTTCATACCAAAGGAAAAGACACAAGCCCTGAGCATATCTTCAAGAATTTGATTGACTCGCTCGAGTTGGCCACTAGTTTGAGGATGGAAGGCTGTGCTAAAACGAATGTTGGTGCCCATGGCCTTCTGGAAGGAGTCCCATAACTTAGAAGTGAATATGCTTCGACGATCTAAAGATATCAATTGTGGAATGCCGTGCAAAGAGACAATCCTGGAGGTGTATAGCTCTGCCAAGTGAGCTATTGTGATAGATTCTTTGATTGGAAGGAAATGAGCCACTTTACTAAGCTTGTCGATGACAACGAAGATAACATCATTTCCGCGCTTGGACTTGGGAAATCTAGTCACGAAGTCCATCTCAATATGGTCAAACTTCCATTCTGGAATAGCAAGAGGTTGGAGGAGACCAGCTAGCCGTTCGTGTTCTGCTTTCACCCTTCTATAGACATCACATTCATTCACGAACTGAGCAATTTCTCGCTTCATTCGAGTCCACCAATACGACTGCTTGAGGTCATGGTACATCTTCATACATCCAGGATGAATGGATAGAAGGGAATTGTGAGCCTCGTTCATAATGACTTTCCTTAGATCACCTTTAGGAACCACAATTCGATCCTCGAAGAATAGAGTGTCTTTGTCATCAATGCGATAGCACTTGTACTTGGGTTGGCTCTTGGCAATCCCATTTTTCACTTTCTTCACCATGGCATCAAGAACTTGTGCCTCACGAATTTGATCTTCCAAAGTAGGAGAGACTTGGAGGTTGGCAAGAAAGCCTTGAGGAACAACTTGGAGATTCAGTTTGCGGAAAGCTTCACAAAGTTCTGGTTGGAAGGGCTTGAGAATTAAGCTGTTGTAGTAAGCCTTCCTGCTCAAAGCATCTGCAATGACATTGGCCTTGCCTGGAGTATATTCAATACTTGGATTGTATTCTTGAATCATTTCGACCCAACGAGTCTGCCTGAGGTTGAGGTTGGGTTGAGTGAAGATGTACTTGAGGATCTTATGATCTGTGGAGATGTCGACTTTCCTTCCCAACAAGAGATGTCTCCATGTTAATAATGCATGGACAACTGCCGCCAACTCGAGCTCGTGAGTGGGGTAGTTCCTTTCATTGGGCTTCAACTGGCGAGAGGTATAGGCCACAACTTTCTTCTCTTTCATTAACACAGCACCGAGACCTTGCAAGGAGGCATCACAGAAAACTTCGAATGGTTTGGATTCATCAGGAGGAGTCAAGACAGGAGCTGTGACTAACTTCTCTTTGAGGGTGTTGAAAGCAACGTCACACTCAGGCGTCCAGACATACTTGACATGCTTCTGGAGGTGGTTGGAGAGAGGCTTTGCAATCTTATAGAAATTCTCAATGAATCTTCGACAATAGCTTGCAAGCCCAAGAAAACTGTGGAGTTTCTTGACATTCTGAGGCGGTTCCCAATTCAGAATTGCAGACACCTTCTCAGGATTAACAGCGATGCCCTCGGCAGAGATGATATGACCAAGGTAGAGAACTTCATCAAGACAGAACTCACACTTTGAAAACTTCGCATAGAATTGATGCTCTCTGAGTTTGTGAAGCACCAATCTCAAATGCTTGGCATGATCCTCCTTATTCTCGGAAAAGACCAAAATATCATCGAGATACACTAGGACGAAATCATTTGTGTAAGGGTTGAAGATGAAGTTCATCATGTGAGAGAACGTTGGAGGAGCATTGACAAGGCCAAAAGACATGGTAGTATATTCATAAGAACCATAGGTTGTTCTAAATGTTGTCTTGGGGATATCTTGCTCACGAATGTGAATCTGATGATAACCCATACGGAGGTCAAGCTTGGAGAATACTTGAGCACACTTAAGTTGCTTGAATAGCTCATTGATGTTGGGAAGTGGATACTTGTTCTTTATTGTCTTCTTGTTCAATGGACGGTAGTCGACACAAAGTCAGTCCGTGCCATCCTTCTTCTTGACAAAAAGAACACCACAACCCCATGGAGAAGAACTCAGTCTGATCAGACCCATATGCTCTTGTTCATCGAGTTGTTTCTTCAACTCCTTCAACTCCTCTAGTCCAAGCTTGTAAGGACGTTTGCAAACATGTTCCGTGCCAGGCTCAAGATCGACAATGAATTCAACTGGCCGGTGAGGAGGCATTCCTGGAAGCTCTTCTGGAAAGACATCTTGGTATTAAAAACGACTGGAATATGAGAGATGGCATTCAACTCGCCCTTCTCATTGAGAGAAAATAGCCGAATGGTATCATCACGAGCGGCATAGATGATCACATCCTCAGAAGTGTGTGTCAATTGAATTTGCCTGGCAGCACAATCAAGCTGGGCCTTGTTCTTAGAAAGCCAGTCCATACCGAGAATTAGATGAATATCCGAGTCACCAAGAACAATTGGAGAAGACAGAAACTTATAGTCGACCATCTCGGTAGACACATCCGGGACGCAATTATTAGATGTCATCTGCTTGCCCGGGGACACAATCTTCAATGGGAAAGGAATATTTTCGGTAACAAACTCATCCTTGGCAACAGAAGGTCTTGAAATGAAAGAAAGCGATGCACCCGTATCAAACAATAGTTTTGCAGGAAAACAGTGAACTGGAAGGTTACCCATGATCACTTCTGAAGAGTCCTCTGCCTGAGCTGCGTTCATCATGTTGAACTTAGCATGCTTGGGATTATGCTTGACCACTGCATTGGTGGCAAATCTCACAGGAGGAGGAGGTGGAAGGCGCCTTTGGTTGAAGCATTTGTTTGCATAGTGCCCTTTCTGCTGACACTTGTTGCAAGTAACCTCTGAGAGCGGACAGTGATAAGGAGCACTTGACCTTGGAGTATGAGACTTAGCTTTGTTCTGATATCCTGGGTTGGGTGGGTGGGAAGATCCACTGCAATCTTTGCTCTTTTGCTGGTAAGGCTGACGAAACGGAGGAGGAGGAGGCAACCAGAACTTCTGTTGCTTAGTTGCCACTTGAGCTAAAGAAGAAGATTGAGCTGCATCCCTGACTCTCTTCTTAGATGCCTCGCACTTGAGCTGAGGGGCTTCTTGCTTTAGTGCCATGTTGTAGAATTCATCATACTTAGTCGGTTCAAGAAGCATGAGAGCTAATTGCAGATCTTCTCTGAGGCCACCTCTGAATTGATAAATCATGCTCTTTTCATCAGGGACGTCTTGTTTAGCGAAGCGAGCGAGTCTCTGAAACTGGATATTGTATTGATACACGGACATGCTGCCTTGTTTGAGATTGCAGAACTCCTCATGCTTGCTCTTAGCAACACTTTGTGGAACATGATGAGCTTTGAAGTCTCGACGGAAATCATCCCAGGTAATCACACGACCTCCTTTGGAATCTTTGTATTGTTGATACCACCCAGCAGCTTGATCCTTGAATTGAAACGAACCAAACTTGACAAAGTCCTCAGACCTGAAATTGCTACACTCAAAATGTTTGCAGATATCCACGAGCCAGTCGTCGGTGTCTGTGGCCTCGACACATTTGCTGAAGGACTTTGGCTGGTTCGCGAGGAACTGGTTGAGGGTAGCAAACTGAGGCTGATTGTTGCCTTGCCCTTGATTTCCTTGGTTGCCTTGCCCTTGGTTGCGCTCTTGCAAGAGTTGCAAAAGCATCTGAGTGTTGGCGTTGGTGGCTGCCATGACAGCTTGCCATGCCTCCGGAGGTGGAGGTGGTGGCGGAGGGTTCGGATTCCGACGCGTTGTAGCCATCCTGAAGAGGTTGACATCCGTTAGCATCTTGAAAGACATATATTCAAGATGAATCAATGGATCGAAATTCTAACATATAGCCTTATCATTCGAACAAGAATGAACGAATGAATTCCAAAGTAAATCATCACACGTCCATAAAGTTGAGAAGCCACTTAGATAAAGGTAGATGAAATAAAGCAACAAGGTATGGATATGAACAAATAAGTGGTAAGGATAACCCAATCACAAACCAAATATCTGCGGGAATAAATAATAGAGCTACTTGAATTCCCACCTATGAAACTCCCGAAACTTTCTGGTTATGCAATTAGGTGTTGGGGATACAGGGGAAGCATAATATCTCACCCAAAACTACCAAATCCTACATCTAGTTGTATCCATCCTTCAACACATAACCAAGAAACCTTTGGAAATCATTTACCTCAACCTTCGAAAAGCATCCGTTATACGAGTTATGGCAATACTCCCGAACTCCCACCCAGTACTGGGTGGCGTCGAGGTTATCTCACCAACAACTGTATAAAAGAGATTTTCGATGTCGGCGAACTCAGGTATTCCAGAACTGCAACGATAAAATTGTGACGACAACACCTCGGAGCTCAACTCCCCGGAACACTGCCACAACCCCTAAATCTCAGGAGGCACCAAGAACAATGTTCTCGTCACAAAACCATCGGAACGATTTCAAGATACCCGCGTGATCTGAATTTTTTTTGTGAAATTTGAGGAGAGAAGAGTCAAAACTCTATGTCAGGAGGCCTCACCAAAGCGACGAAGGGACCGAGGAGTAAAAAGAATCCTAATCTTCGATATATATAATCCTAAGACTCAAAACATTTCTTCTAGACTCAACAACGTCAGCGATTCGATCAAGCAAGGGGCTCCTAAGTCGGGGAAGGCTCTGATTACCAACTTGTAACACCCACAATGAGGCTATATCTCCCACATGTCAGGGCACGACTTAGAGGCATAGCCGCATGGTAGGCATGTCGCAAGAGGGGTAATCTTTACACATCCCATGTACAGAATAATAAAGGGATAAAGAGTCGGCTTACAATCGCCACTTCACACAATACATGAATATATCATACATCATCCAAGGTACAATCAAAGGTCCGACTACGGAACCAAAATAAAGAAAGACAACCCCAAATGCTAGATCCCCGATTGTCCCAACTAGGCTCCTCTACTGATCATCCGGAAAAGAAACATAGTAACGGCCCGAATCCTCGTCGAACTCCCACTTGAGTTCGGTAGCGTCCCCTGCACTGGCATGATCGGTACCTGCATCTGTTTGGAAGTATCTATGAGTCACGGGGACTCAGCAATCTCACACCCGCGAGATCAAGACTATTTAAGCTTAAGGGTAGGAAAGGGGTAGTGAGGTGGAGCTGCAGCAAGCACTAGCATATATGGTGGCTAACACGCAAAAGAGAGCGAGAAGAGAAGCAAAGCACGGTTGAGAAGCTAATAATGATCAAGAAGTGATCCTGAAGCTACTTATGTTCAAGCATAACACGGGACCGTGTTCTCTTCCTGAACTCCGCCGAAAAGAGACCATCACGGCTACACACGTGGCTGATTAATTTTAATTAAGTTAAGTGTCAAGTTCTCTACACCCGGATATTAACAAATTCCCTTCTTCCCATAACTGCGAGCACATCTTTCGAAAGTTCAAAACCCTGCAGGGGTGTCCCAACTTAGCCCATCACAAGCTCTCATGGTCAACGAAGGATATTCCTTCTCTCAGGAAGACCCGATCAGACTCGGAATCCTGGTTACAAGACATTTCGACAATGGTAAAACAAGACCAGCAAAGCCGCCCGAATGTGTCGACAAATCCTGATAGGAGCTGCACATATCTCGTTCTTAGGGCACACCGGATGAACATTACGTACAACTAAAACCAACCCTAAAGTTTCCCCGAGGTGGCGCTGCAAGTGGCTCTGTTTTGGACCAACACTCAGAGGAGCACTGGCCCGGGGGTTTAAAATAAAGATGACCCTTGAGTCCTCGGAACCCAAGGGAAAAGGCTTAGGTGGCAAATGGTAAAACCAAGGATGGGCCTTGTTGGAGGAGTTTTATTGAAGGTGAACTATCAAGGGGTTCCCATAACACCCAACCGCGTAAGGAACGCAAAATCAAGGAACATAACACCGGTATGACGGAAACTAGGGCGGCAAGAGTGGAACAAAACACCAGGCATAAGGTCGAGCCTTCCACCCTTTACCAAGTATATAGGTGCGTTAAAGTAAATAAGCGATAATAATGATATCCCAACAATATCCATGTTCCAACATGGAACAAACTTCATCTTCACCTGCAACTAGCAACGCTATAAGCGGGGCTGAGCAAAAGCGGTAACATAGCCAAACAACGGTTCGCTAGGAAAGGTGGGTTAGAGGCTTGACATGGCAATATGGGAGGCATGATATAGCAAGTGGTAGGTAGCGCGGCATGGCAAAAGAGCGAACAACTAGCAAGCAAAGGTAGAAGTGATTTCGAGGGTATGGTCATCTTGCCTGCAAAGTTCTCAGAGTTGACGAAAGCTTGATCCTCGTTAGCGTACTCAACAGGTTCCTCAATCACATACTCGTTGCCCGGCTCTACCCAAAGCAAGAACACAAGCAAGGAACACAATCAACCATGCTGCAATTCACAAGCAACATGATGCAAAACATGGCATGATATGCAAGACATGATATGCAATGCATATGCATGCTCCGGAAGGAAAATATTGACCAAGGCATCAACTTGGCAAACCAAGTGTGCCGCTGGAAAGATGAGATGATTTCGGTCGAAATCGATATAAAGATCACCGGAAAGGGATGCACGGTTTGCAAATGGCACGCAAAACAAGAATTGCACAATTATGCAATTAACAGCACAATGCCATCTAGAATGCAACAAGAAACTATACTACTGCACTCCAACATATCAACAAAGCTCAAGAAAGTGATGAACTCAATATGCTTGACAAAACATGAACACTGAGCTAAGGCTAAATCACTCAAGAGTAGGTTCAAACAAGCATGCCAAAAGTGCAAAACATATCAGCTTCACAGACTTAGTGAAAATACTAACATGCTAGGAATAACATTAGGTGACAAAGTTTAGAGCAAGCAAACAACATGCTACAAGGACATATCATAGAAAACCAAGCCATGGCATGATTCTACTAAAATCATATAACAAAAATCCCTTAGTGATCATGAGCCAAAAAGGCACATAAGATATGATGGCACCCATGTAAACATAGCAAGTTTTATTAATTGTTTCAGACTTAGTGGAAAACAGAGCATGGCAAAACAAATTATGATAGCAACTTGGCATGCTTGTTCCACTCATAACAGGGCAGTAAAAGACATGGAATAAATACTAGCATGTAGTAGGCATGAAAATGAAGCTAACCATGTGCCAAACACCTTCATAGCATGATTGAAATAAATCACTCAAAAATGAGAAAACAACATCATGATGTAAAATGCCATGATCATGAACTTGCTCAAATGCAGAAACTAATGTCACCACTAGATTGCCGGGATTTTTCTACCCCAAAAACATATTTAATATGTTGGGGATTGCTGTAGAAAAATCCACACAAGTGCAATAAGTTAAAAACTGCCCTAAATGGAATAGACAGAAATGGCATTGTCCTTATTTGGAAACGTCCAGAAATGGACTTGCCCAAAATGGAAATGGCATATTGCCATAAATGGAAATTCGCTGGGGTATAAAAGAAAAGAAAAAAAAGGAAAAGGGGGAGGGGGTTTGACAAGTGGGCCTATGTGCGTGTGTGACTGAACAAAGGGGGCTACCTGTCAGCACCATGAAAGAAAAAAGAAAAGAGATCGCGTGCCCTTGAGATTCAAACTCGAAACCTCCTGCTTAGAAGCGTGCTGGAGCAACCGGTCGGGCTATGCATGCATACATGACCAGGAAGGGGCTCGGCTCTACTTGGACAAGCCCTATGGCCCTGACTTCTTCTCCAAGACAGAGAACAAAGCGACAACGACGACGGCGACAGCAACGGTGACGGCGGAGCCTGGGTTGCGGTGGCGGGCATGCGGGTTCAGCAAAGTGGTGTGCGTGCGGACGCGCGCGTGCAGATGCCCGAGCACGAGCTCGTGCTTGCCTCGGGCGCGTTACAGAACACCGAGGCAGCGTGAACACGGTGTGACGCAGCAACGCAGCGTGGCTCTAGGGCATGCGAGCAGCAGCGAGGTACTGCAGGTGCGCAGGTGCGGGGTGTGCGCGACGAGACACACGAGGGGATCCAGAGGGGGGGGTTGACGCACGGGCATGCTACGGCAACCGCAGGAACTGAACAATAGCTACAACCTGCGTCGGAGCACTAAGAGCGTGGCCATGGCACGAAGAGGATGAATCCAAGTATCAACTAGAGAGCGCTGGAAACGGCAGGGATGAAGAGGGAGTTACCTAGCTCACCTAGGACACGAAGAGGTAGACGGAGACGCGCTGCAGGCGGCGGAAAGGAGCTTTGAACTTGGTGGAGCTACTGTCTGTGAAGCAGGGGAGGAAAAGGACGACAGGGAGGTAGATCCAGAGGCCGTGATGGTGCGGGCGCTTCGAGGTAGGAGACGGAGAGGTACTTGGAGTTCCTCTCCACGGTGGCCGAGGGGTCGGAGGCGCGGTGACGAGCTACTCCAAGCTTGAGCTCAAGCTCGGCTGGAGCATGGTGGCAGGGCGATAGAGTGGCGTGGCTAGCCTTACCTGGCGGCAGCGATGGAAGGAGAGGAGGGGGATCGGTCGAGGGGAGACCCTAGGGCACCGAGGACAACTGTATATGGGTCTAGGGAGCTTCTTCGGCCGTCAAATCGACCGGACGTTGACGTGGCCCGTCTGGATGAGCTGCCGTACAGGGGGGACGACGCTCCTGGCGCTAGCGGGCTCGATGGGCTGCTACTATTGTGCGAGTTGGGCTGCAGGCGCTGGTGCGCTGGGAGGCCGGCCCAGGTAAGTTTCCTTACTTAGCTCTTTGTTTAAAAGAATAAACAGTTCCCAAAGGAAATGTCCGGGAGGGTTGGGGAAGAATATGAATGAAGTAGAGATTACTTGGACTCCTGGAATTATGGTCCATTTGAATAAATTACTTTGGGGATTTTTAAAGGAAGAAAATTAAATCAAGTTTGAATTAAATTCAAACTTGAGTCAATTTTTGACCCAACCAAAACATATTCAAATGAGCTGAAAATTGGAATAGAGAATGTAGGTAAGGTGCAAGACTTATAGGGAGAATATGAACATTAAAGGAGGAGTGAAAAATGGCACTTGCCAAAATAAAGAAAGAGAAGGAGAGGTGGGGTGATGCAAAGGGTTATCATGCATGAAACACACAATGCACATGATGAGCAAGATGAAATGCAACATTACGAGAAGCACAAATGCAGCACTTGAAATGATCACAATGCAAACATGGATGACAAAAGCAAAACATAAAAGGGAATGGCATAGCAATGCAACAAATAACAACACAAAGGCAACCAAAAGAAGCCAACCAAGATAGACCCAAGGAATTGGATGAAGACCAAAATTGATACATTTCCAAAAGAAGGAAGGTTTTACATCTGGGGTGTTACATGTGGTGTACTCAACATCTAGCCCAGCGACCCACTCATCGTTTGAGTTTTCAAACATGCGTCTGAAGCGATCAAGGCATCCTTTCACCACCGTGGAAGAACGGGTGTAGATGACGTCTAACTCATCGCCGGTGATGGTTCTAACCTTGTACTCACCGCCGACCATGAAGATTTGGGATGCCATGGATTTGGGAGGAGGGTTAGGATTAGTGGAACTGTCATAATGTGAAAGGACGGGACGACTAGAAGCGGTTTATCGATTGCAAAAATGCCAAGTGGGGGAGGGTGCGAATGGTAGGGTAGTGGCTTGCTTGGTGGATAAATGGATTCATGCACAGTATTATGGGGGGCCCAATTAGATGTCATGTCTACTCAACGCCCAATTAAATGGCTTTCGATGTCATGTCAAGTGTCGAGAAAATTATAGGTGATACGAAGCTTCCGAGAGCCCTTGGATCTGAGATCGAACGATTGCATGGCGTGATTCTAGACCTATGGGTGAATATCCTATCCTGGAGGGTTATTCTGCAAATTTTCAGTAGCAGCCCGCATCATGGTCGGGCCTACCACGACCGTCGCCTCGCTCGTGCGGTCGTGCCCTTGGAGATTTTGGTGTGAGACTAAGTTTGCCTAAGGTTGCCACACCTAAGGTTAGGCAAGTTTGACCAACTCCGGGGCTGTTTAGTTCTAGGCCTAACCATGCCACACTTTTCCATACAATATTGCCACACTTGCCTAAGGTTAGTTCTTTAAAATGAGAGCCACAAGTTGGCAAGCCTAAGGGAATCTTGCCACACTGTTTGGTTCTAGGACTAGCATTGCCACACTTTGCCACACATTTTTTTGCCAAACTTGCCTAATGTTAGTTCAACAAAATGAGAGCCACAAGTTGGCAAGCCTAAGGGAATCATGCCACACTTTTTGTGTGTATGCCATGTGGGTCCCAAGTGTGGTTTGCCTAAGATGTGGCTTGAACCAAACACTCACCTAAGTTGGTCAAACTTACCTAATCTTAGTTGTGTCAATCTTTGGCTAATTTAGTCATAAACCAAACAGCTTAACATAGTGCGTTAGGCTCTCTGATGTTGGCATGTCATACATAGTCATCACTTAGTCACTCATACTACAACAAGGTTAGCTATAAGGTTGGCTATAAGAGTATTTTTTGTTTACTTCTCTCTATCTCTTTCCTCGTAGTATTTATTGCATTTGCCAAGGAGTGACCTCTTCCAATGAAATGGTGCTTAGATGAGGTGCTATGGGCATTAAATGGATTAGCAACTCAAGTCCCCAATGCGTAGGTGCTTAGTTTTTTGTTGCTAAGTTTGCTTCATCTAGGTACACACGCTCAGCACCATTTCTTCCCGGGGTCACCAAACTAGTCTCTCTCTTCTTAATTAACTTGCCACATCAGACTTTATGCCTATGTGGCAGGCTTAGCACCTATAGGATCAAGTACAATAGCGGGCTATAAGCCCGCTTTACATGTCATTTTTGCATATGTGGGGGAAAGAGGCAAGGAAAAAGTGGAGGAGTGGGCTCTCATGCAAGAGCCAACCTCTACATGGTGGAGCATCGGGAGAGGCACCTGTATGGAGGTGGTCAGGAATCAGGAGACTCACGCCGGTCGTAGTGCCACAGTTAAAATGATAATGGCAAGTGAAATAACCGGGCCCCACCTGTCCAGCAGTAACTCGCTGTCAAATCACACAACCCTACGTTTGCAGCAGCCTACTCCCTCATCTTCTCGCGTCTCTGTCGAAACGACTAGGCGAAACTGCCCCGCCTACCGCACGGGAAAAGCCCCGCCCTCGACTTTTAAATAGTACAGTATACTAATTTTGTATCCATGGATTGCACCATGGAGGAAAGCCTCAAGAAAATGGCAGTACACATTTACGGAGTACAGTATACAGCATGCCCACCGCGTTCGCGTCGCACCCCAGGTGGTTGGTCGGTCCAGCACGTTACTCTCCGAATGGAACGCGCGTCATATTTTGAGATAAGTCCTCTAAACCGGAAAGGAGGGAGTAGTACTACAACAAGCTACCCCTCCCGCTCGCGGCGGACGGACATGCAGTAGTGGATTCCATACTGTAGAAGCGGTAGTAGTAACATCATTGTTCATCTTCTGGAAGAGGCGAACAGCCAAGCGCAAACCGAATGTGGCAGTTGCAAACCTTGCAGCACGCATATAGCCAGGTATGTGAGCCCACTATTATAGTACTTGCTAGTATAGCCCTGTAAACCAGAAAGGAGTTTTTGCCTTTCTAGAGATTTCAACAAGTGACTAGACTACACCGACACAGAGTACATATGGAGCAAAATGAGTGAATCTACACCGTAAATAAATACGTAGTTCTCTCGTTTTCCTCTCCGCCTTGGTAGCGGTGCACAATATTGAGTATACTATCATCTTGAAATTTAGGAAGTCACCATAGGCACCTCGTCGTCAACGTGAGCGTCTCCTGACACACGATAGACGTGAGCGGCAGTCGCCTCCATAGGTGCTTGAATGCCAACAAGGGAGAGGGTAGCGGTTCCCGAGACATTGAACAGTCAATGATGCATCCTCAATTACATGTAGAGGAAATTAATTGGAGAAGCGGAATAGAGCCAGCACGATGTGAATGCAACAGTGTTTGGACTCTCATATAAAGGCGCCCCACCACTCCAATCCATCTATTCGTAGTCTCTGCGTAACACTGCTCACTCCAATCCAAGACCAAGTGACCAGAAGCCACAAGCACCGATGGAGGCGATGGACGTGAGCGGCAGTCGGCTGTGCCAAATCATGCAAGGCACTGGCCTGCGGCCCCGCACCACGCAGCGTTTCCATACGGTGCTGGCGACCGCCAGCGTCGTAGCCCTTGCCGATGCCGGCTTCACCTCTTGCATGGACGACATGATGATCGACTCCATCCGCAAGTGCACCGCCATCAAGAAGCGCGCGGGCGACCTTGCCGTACTGCTCCAGCCCACGCGCCTAGGCTCATCATTGCCTGCCACCCTCATCGGCCTCCATGGTGATGAACTCCTTCAAGCCCTGGTGGCCCTGCAGGTGCCGTAGGTCGCGATGAAGAATGTGCACCTCGAGGCCGCACTCGCCGCGCAGCGCCTCGCCATGCAAGAAACCGTTGACCTGCACATCCACGTCTTCGAGGAAATTGTCTACATAGGCCACTACAAGGCCAGCAAGGACAGAAAGACGTTGGCCTTCTTCTAGCGGCTAGAATCTTTGGACGCCATTGTTCATAAGCACGTCGACCTGGCCACGAAAGCCGCTGCTACTTAGCCACCGTTCGGTGGGCCGGCGCCTTGAGTCGAGGAGGTGGACGTTGTCGATGGATGCATCTCTTCTTCTTGCCTCCTGTAACAAGCACTGCATCGCCTCGTGGATTTAATGTTTTATTAGTATATTACTCCCTCCATTCCCAAATATAAGTCTTTCTAGAGATTCCAGCGAGTGACTACATACAGAGCAAAATGAGTGAATCTAGTACACTCTAAAATATGTCTACATACATCTGTATGTTGTATTCCATTTGAAATGTCTAAAAGGACTTACATTTAGGAACGGAGGGAGTATATGGCATTTTTATTCCAGTCGTAACGTTTTCACTATAAGGTGGGGCCGCAGTTGAGCAAACCGACCATCGGCAAATCCCCAACCTGCCCACCGGGCGTCGGCTGAGTTTAGAATTAGAAGAGAGGAACGAGGGAGAAGATCTAGCTGTAGCACGAACGCTGTTGAGAGATGGGACTCGTGTTGATAGAATAGGAGTACTGTGCATTCATGTCAGATGGGACTCGTTTTCATCTAGTTCAAAATCAATTAGTTTTGTAAAAATCTATTTTAAGATTCATGGAATTGTGCATTGTAAAGCATAAAGTAAAAAACAGATAGTGACAATTCATTTTGAAAAAAAGTTTGGGTGATTAAGATATGGAAGATTCTAGAACAAAGGAGAAGTGCTTGTGTTTTGAGGTTTGTGCATTATGCTTAAGTTCAACCATGGATTCTTCTAGATTCTACATGTGACAGAATTTTGTGGAATGTAGATGATATCCAACAACCAGTAGTGCTCGAATTTGCCATCTTTGTACCATCGGATTGGCTTCATCCAACGACCAACTTTCAAAGTTATTCACACACTATATAGGGGTATAGAGTAGTAGTAAGTACTCCCTCCGTCCGAAAATACTTGTCATCAAAATGGATAGAAAGGGATGTATCTAGAACTAATATACATCTAGATAGATCCCCTTTTATTCATTTTGATGACAAGTATTTCCGGACGGAGGGAGTAGGAGTCGTACAGTTAGTCACCTTAAATAGAGAGTTTCTTTTTTTTAATGCCACGTACAAAAATTGAAACACTTGTTTTGGAGAGAAAAAATCACTCCACTATATATGTATGCAGGGGCCTGAGTGCTTTCTTTACTAGGGTTGCTCTCTTCATTCTCTCATCCTCTCCAGATCTAAACAAGACAGCAGTAGCGAGATTTTCTCTCTGCTCACCGCTGGTCACAGATCCAGCCAGATCCCTTCGGCTGGTGTGTGTAGAGGACTAGGTTCATCGTTCACATAGTCATTGCCGACGAGGGAGGAAACTCACAGACTCACAGCTGCCGGAGGGGCCCGATCCTCTGCCCGTGCCGTTCTCTCCGACACAGCACCGGCTCAGGAGGTCCTCCGACCCTTCTTCCTCCCTGTCGTATTGTGCGCAGATCCGACCTGCCTCCGCCGACATCCCGACGACCCTCAGTTATAAGTTCTTTGAAAGCGGCCTTGATCTACTGCCCCAGCTCCCCACGTGTCTGCATGTGCATCTTTTTCTACTCACATCAGCTCTTCCAAAGCCACCTAAATTTTTAGTATTATTAAAGGTAAAGCTACTTCATGTATTCAAATATAGGACTTGGTTCAAACAACGAAGAAAGGGTGGAAAGTTGTAGCATGAATCTAGGACTTCATTCAAAGAGGAAATAATATGGTGAAAGTAGTAGAGACCGGATACCCAACCGGTCTCTTGGTTGAAAAGGGAAATAATGGGAAAACGCAGTACATACTGGATAAGGAACAAATCTATTATTGGTTGAAAAAAGGATAGAAAGTGGCGGCTGGTGGACAAGTCAACAGAGTATGTCCAGGATTAGATTTGTTGCTCTCACATAGTAAAATGTCTCCAGGATTAGAATTGCTGCCCTCACATAGTAAAAGGTCTCCAGGATTAGATTTGCTGCCCTCACATAGTAACAGGTCTCTAGGATTAGATTTGCTGCCCTCACATAGTAAAAGGTCTCTAGGATTAGATTTGCTGCCCTCACATAGTAAAAGGTCTCCAGGATTAGATTTGCTGCCCTCACAGAGCATGAACAAACTCGGCATCACCACTTTATGCCTCCTTGTAGGTACATTATTGTGTTGATGCGTCCATTTTCGCATGTCCTTATACCAACCTTTTGATGTTGTTAATGTTAGGGTGCATGTAAAATGAAGCGATCACACTGTTACCTTAAGGACATGTCTAACCAGTGTTATTGTTAATCTAATGCCTCTAGTGATATGATGCAATTAAACTGTGTTACAAATGGTACTCCTACTGTTTTCCCTAGTATGATAAGTAAGTTGCTCCTTTACGCTGCTGAGTCTGGTGTGCCCACGGTCCTATGCCCTTCAACCAACTCTTTAGCTGCTGTTGATTTACTGTATCTGGTAAACAAGCAATTCCATATTTGACGAATGTCATTGTTGATCGTAATTCTTGCGGTAACATGAAGCATTGCCGACGTTCTAAAATTTCTACTATCCTTGCGTGATTGCCATGAACACAATTAAGATGCTTCTTTTCATTTCGTGTATGTTTCATATATTCTTATTGACCAGCAACTATTTACTTTATATCTTTTTGTGCAGATAGGGATATCCATTTCACCTTGATGCTATTGTGACCTTTTGGTGAACTGCACAAAACACTTTTTTGGAATGAGTGTCTTGTGCAGTTCAACTAAAATGTCACATGGGCAACATCTCTCAATTTTGGTGGAACTACACAAAATGGTGATTGGAGTTTCCAAAATCTCCGTTAATTTCTGTTGGTAATCTCGTGGAACATTTTATTAACCTTTGCAAGATAAGCCGTCACGGTCACCACAATGGAACTTTATTTGAGTGGAGTTGCACAAAAGGATAAGCAAATTATATTTGCACCTTACATGAGCCGGACAGCCAACCTTAATGTTCCTCAATTTTAGTGCAACTTCTAAAGAAGAACCTGCCAGCTCACGTGAGCAAGTACTTCTTGCTAGCTGAATGATGCAATCTTTGCTTCCTTTCAGGTGAACTGCAGAAAAAGGCGCATGAATTGAATCATGGAACTGCAGGCAGGCCTCATCCGAGTGGAGCTTCAGGTTGAGTTCAAGGAGTGCTACTATTATAGTAATCATGCTCTTCTTATCTATGCTGTGCAAACAGGAATACTCAACTACAGATGTTGTGACTGTCAAGAGCATTCGCCAAGTTCTTGGGTTGTATGACATGGCTAGCCAAGATGGATTTAATCCCGATATTCACTTTATCAAAAGGCTCTAATGGGTTGGTTCTAAATCTTGCAAGCTGGGAATCAATGAGATGTGTAGGCATCTTTGTTGTACTTATTATTTGAATCTTATTTGTTGGTTATGAATCTTGCAAGCTGGGGATCAATGAGATGTGTAGGCATATTTGTTGTACTAATTATTTGGATCTTATTTGTTGGTTCTGAATCTTGCAATCTAGGAAACACGGCATGATGATGCAGATGACAACAACCATAACAAATAGTTCAAACTTGGTAGTATTATCTATGTGAAAGTGCGACAAATGTGCTGATCGTGTGCGTCTTGAGAATAATAATTCTAATTGTTGTGCATGTTGATCCTGTGGCACTGATAGAACAAGCCAATGCATTGCTTGTTCTAAGTATAAATTTCTATTAAAGCTAATTAAATTTAAGTAAAGTGACCACTAACTCTTGTTATTATAGTACCAATATAGACCCGCTCATGAACCAACGTGTGGCCGGAGTAGGTTTCTTAATGGAGGCGTTTGAATGCGCCGAGGGTGCATCTTCTGCCGGGTGTGCAGCGGGCGAGGGACGGGTAGTAACTGTTATTGCTTGTACACACTCATTTTACTGTTGAATCCAGTTCCCCAAGAGCTGAAAAATGAACTGATGCCGCCGTCTACCCACTCGTTCACTTGAAGAAACTCCAATGGCGATCCTAGGGGTGAGCCTGCTGGATATTATCGACGTTCTGGGAATGGGGGTCGCCAGAATTTCCTGCCTGCAGCCCACGACGTGGCTTTGCTAGCAGGCCTGTACGGCCCATCTTCATCAACAAGGCATTCAAGATCTTCGCGAGGGGCCAAGCCTTGCGAGGCGGACGATGCAAGACCTCCTCAGGAGCGGCCTCACCAGGCAGGCTCGCGAGGGGCAGAGAGATCAAGGCAGGACAAACCTCGTGAGGTTCTCGTGACGTGAGCCATGACGATTGAGACCAGGCGGGTGCTAGGCGGGCACCAGCGCGCGCAATGTCCTTGTTTCCTCTTTGGTGCTAAGGGGGCAAGCGCAGGCGCAGAGTACCGAGGCATCAAGCAAAGGTTTCCGTATCGGTGCAACGAGACCAAGACCAGCAGGACAGCAAGACGGAGGTCACCATGGAGCCCAAGGCGGCGTCACCACCAAAGCCTTTTGCAGGCGAAGGACACTTTTGTTAGGATAAGCTGTACTAGCTGTCCCCTTTCAAATTGGCCGTTGTTGGCACCCTTCCCGCTCAATATTTGGGGAGAGGACCAGTGCCTCTATAAATAGAACTAGACACCACCGTAGCTAGGGCGACCTCATCTGAGGTTAGAGGCGACCTCATCGGAGATTAGGGGCGACCTCATCTGAGATTAGGGGCAACCTCATCTTAGACTAGAACTAATTCATCCCCACAATCACATCCACCAACAACAAGAACACCTCTCCTCAGGAGGCTGTTCTTCCCCCTGTACTATTCATCCTTGGCCCGAGAGGCAATCCACCACCACCACACTGGAGTAGGGTATTACACCAAAACGGTGGCCCGAACCAGTATAAATCTTGTGTCCTTTGTGTTGCGAGTTCGTCGAGTTAGTCCGTAAGATCTTAGCTGAGTAAGGACGTGGATTGGTAGGGGGGATCTTCGCACGCACCCCGGTGTTCGAACCTTGAGGGTTTTGCCGGAACCCATGATCCGACAGATATGGACTTCAGCAAGGAGTTCCCCTTTCAGTTCGCCGTTCAGTCCTATGGCTGCACCAAGTTGAATGTGATGTACACCAAGGATCCGAACTCTATGAAGCTCTGCCTCACCGAGTTCAAGCAGTACCTACAGAACAAGAAAGCACAAGGTCGCAGGACTAGACCTTGTGCCCGTCCATTCATCTCCCGACAGGGACCAGCGGATCGCCGTCGCCCAGGTATGTGTGCGAGATGAGGTTCTCGTGTACCAATGCTGTAGGGCCATCAGAGGTTCTGGAGCATTCGCCCGTTTCATCAGCATCGCCGACTGCACCTTCGCTATGGTGGGGAGAAGGAAGAACGCAATGATTTGGCCATCTGGTGCAACAAGCTTGTCGACATCCAGAAGGAATACAAGATCATCGGCAACAGGTAGGAGAAGGACTCCGTGGTTGACCTCATCGAGACCATCATCGACCCCTGATACGCCAACATGAAAGAAGACAACGATACCAAAGGACCTGAACACGTGGGAGGTACCTCTGAATCTAGCCTACATAACCTACGCGGCCAAGGACGCATACACGTGCTATGACATGTACATGCGAATCCTGGACATGAGGGCGTGTCTGCTTCCCGTAACCGACGAGTACATGGACAGCCGCATCGTCATGATCAAGCGTGCCAGGAAGGTCTAGATGTTGTACTTTATCTATTTATAAGCATCTTTATCATCTGAGTGTTTCATGCATTAGCTTATGTGCCGTAATTATCTGTTTTGTCCGAAATGTTTCTTTTAAGAACCCATTAACCTGTTTGCTTTTTAGTGGCTATTTGCTTATGTATGTAAATAGTTCACTCGTCCGTATAAAAAACCTAGTTCACTCGGCTGCCGTGCTTTGAATCTCCTTCCTCCCAACATATTCCCCTTCTCCGGTGGACCCAACAGGTCTCATACACAGACATATGGGACCAACCACCTATGTATTTGTATTTCTTTATTTTTTTCAATCTTTCGTTCTCTTCCTATATAGAGGTTGCCCATCATAGCCTATGGTGTTGGCCAAGCCATCCCTCTACTCCCACACATTGTTCGGCAGCGGTAGTTCCACCGGCCTACCCTGCACCCGAACAAGTCAACCCTCGTACTCCCCTCCGCCTGTGTCTTCCCCCACTCCGGTTCGTTCGGTCCGAGGTCTCGACATCATCCTCTGCCTTGGTGCTCTCGCCATGGCGCCACCGTCTATCGTTCCCAACATTGTCAGCAAAACAAGAGGAATCGGGAGACAACTGTTCATCGAGAGGCTGACAGTCCCGGGCCCACTAGGTCTAGGTCCATGGCCTAGGTTTTGTTGTTTAAATGGGCATACCACGACATGTTTCAACATTTTTTGGATCTAGCAGGTATCAAGCGGCCTCTGGGCCTCCCAACCTAGCTTGTCTATAACATCAACAACCCAAGTTATGTTTGTTTTTTCAAGATGACGCACATCTCAGTTCTATTTCTCTATACGAATGCAAAACTGAACCTATGTTTTCTATAAGAATGCAAAAATGAACCTATATTTATATCTTATTTTATTACATATATATATATAATAGAAACAACATAAGGTTCCATTAAACCTGTCATTCGTCCAACCATTTTATAGACCTTCCCACTTCCTTTATTTTTCATTTTCATTAATCCTATATTTGAATTTTCTTCCACTTTCTTTTTCGATGTAAACTGAGTTTCTCCCAGTACTTTTGCCTAGAACCAACTCAACTGTCCCACGTCTAGCCTAAAAAATAATAATACCCCACATCCTATTAACTCATCAAATTAAAATGATATTTTATTTCATAAATTGAAAGTTCTTACAAAATAATAATAATAATTGTGTACATATAACTTGGCAAGTTAACTCCTAGTGATTGCGTACATAAGCTTGCAAATATTTTACTGACCAATGCGGTAATAGATGTTTTTATAACATTTCTCCGTCCAGCCCAACATGATATTTTCACCCAGCCCAGCAAGTCCGCAGATTTCGAGAAAAATCCAAATGGTCTTTAAATTCTACCATATATGTAAATGGGCAGCATAGATGCTACATCATTGTTTCATCCAGCCCACCAAATGGACTAAAAAACAAATGGACTGGCTGACATGTGGGCCAGTAGGTCGAAGCCTAAGCAAGGCGTTGGATTTACATCCAACGGATGACATTCTTCTTCAATCTCTCGTCTTCTTCCCCCAGCACTGCCGGGACCGCCTGCTCATGCCTCTGGTATCAAGTGACATTATTTTGCGTGCCTTAGTGAAACGCTACCCCGCCGACGGCCAGACCATCCCTCCACTCCACACCTCCTGTTATTTTCTGCTGAGTGTAGGCCTACCCCACACCCGAACCACTCAAGTTTCCCATTCCTCTCCGTCTACGACTCCACTGCCGCGTCTTCCCCATCTCCGGGTCGTTCCAATGTGGGGCCTCGCCGTCGTCCACCGCCTCGCTGTGCTCGGCACGGCGTGGTTAACAAATGAGAGTCATCAAAAGAGGACTATACCTGGAGAGCCTGACGGCTGGGACCCACGAGGTCCATGGTCGCACACAAGGAAAGTTCCTCCTTATTAAGTTGTTTCCTCCCCCTGACAGCTGGGACCCACCGGCTGTATCTTTGCACGGAAGGAACTGCCTCCTTGTTATGCGAAAAACCATTCCTCCCGATGATAGCTGGGCCCCGTCAGATTTGGTGGCTGACTTGTGGGCCTACTAAGCAGACGTGTACGCAGGGCTTTGTCAACTTAATCACTAAATGATTCTAGCAGCTGGACCATTGGATGTTAATCCAACAACCGTGCTCCTTCTTCAACCTCTGTTCTTGCTCCTATCTCCCGTGGGCGGCAATTCTTCCGCGCACCCGAACCAGTCAAGTTTCCCACTCCTTTCCATCTGTGACTCCACTGCCGCGTCTTCCCCATCTCCGGGTTGTTATATTCTGGGGTCTCACCGTCGTCCACCGGCCATGGTGCACTCGGCACGATGTGGTCAACATGGTCAACAAACGAGAGTTATCGGAAGATGACTGTACGTGAGAGGCTGACAGTGGGGACGCACCACGCCCATGGACGCATGCATGCAACTGCATCCTTTTTACCTTGGAAAATAATGTTTTGTCCCCCTGACTACTAGAACCACCAGCTACATCTTCGCATGCAAGGAAGTGCGTCCATATTACGGGCGAAAAATAAGATTCGCCCCCTGACTGCTGGGACCCACCAGCTACATCTTCGCACGCAAGGAAGTGCGTGACAGTCAGGACCCACCCAGTCGAAGCGTACATAGCATTGTCATTCTGGTCGTGAATCTGTACGTACATACTGGTCGATCAGTCTGTCTGTAGGCTGCAGCGATGAACCGTGGCCGTGTAAGGAAGGGCACGTGTCGTAGTAGAGGCGCGCATGTAGCATGTACACATACGTACAGCGGACAGGGTGCAAGAAAGTAAATACGACCACGTACGGACATACGGGCAGGGTCTCGAATGCCTACTCACGCATATGTACGACCAGGGCTCGTGTACATGGCTGGGTCGGAACGGAGAAGTTGCGCCGTCGTTGTGATCATGGGGAGGCAACCAGCTGGGTCGGAACGAAATGCGTCGTCGTGTTCATCGGGAGCTAACCGGCTTGGACAGAACAGCCGATGGAAACGAGGCCTGGTGTACCGCAGAACGGAGGAAACATCCTTGTGTTTAACCGACCACGGTCGAAATGGGATCCTGTTCATCTGGAGGGGTCTGGCGTATCGCAAAACGGAGGAAACGGACCACCTACGGTCGAAACGGGGTCCTGTTGATCGAGAGGGGTGTGGCGTACCGCAAAATGGTGGAAACGGACTTGTATTGGAGCGCTACGGTCGAAACAGGGGTCCTGTTCATCGGGAGGGGTGTGGCGTACCACAAAACAGGACTCCACGGGATACTGTTCATCTCTACCGTCGACCTCCACCAGCCTCCACGGGCTACCGTTCATCCTCCGTCGACCACCTCTAGCCTCCACCTGCGACTGTTCATCCACGGGCTCCTGTTCATCCAGCCTCCACCGGCTACTGTTCAACCAGCCCTCTCCACGGGGTCCTGTTCAACCACCCCTCCACGGGCTACTATTCATCCAGCCCTCCACCGGCTACTGTTCAACCTGCCATCCATGGGGTCCTGTTCATCCACTGGCTCGATCGATCGGGGTACTGTTCATCCAGCGGCACCGGCCTCTACTACCACGGGGTCCTGTTCATCCAACCCCCCATCGGGAACTGTTCATCCAAATCCCCCAACAACACTCACTATTCATCAAGAGGTAGCATCGATCGGCTTCAGTTAGCAGCGGTAGCGAAGGAATCACTCGGGTTCAGTTAACAGCAAGGGATCGATCGATCGCTCGGGTTTAGTAACGTGTAGCCTGTAGTGCAATCGCTCGGGTTCAGTTAGAGCGCAACGCCTCGCACACACGCGCGTACGTACAAGAGAAACGCGCATCGCTCGGTCCCCGACCACCCACCATAACTAGGAACTCCCCCGATATTTTCCTCGCCCTCGCTTCTACCACGGTTTTCTCCATCATGGACGGCCCAAAGAATGTCATGCAGCTGCGTCTCCGGCCCGCCCAGGACAAAAAGCCCATTTTCTGTCATGATTTTTGTCACAGAAGTAGGAGCCCACCAAATCTTTGATGATACCGGGTTTTGTCACAATTACCGTCATAGAAGTTTCATTAGCATGACAGAAAAAAAAAATTCGTTCAGCCCAAAATGTCATGGATGTGTCTTTTTTTGTAGTGTGGGTTCGAGAACTATGTAGACATGACCGAAACACATCTCTGGTCAATAACCAATAGCGGAACCTGGATGCTCATATTGGCTCTTACATATTCTACGAAGATCTTTATCGGTCAAACCGCATAACAACATACGTCATTCCCTTTGTCATCGGTATGTTACTTGCCTGAGATTCGATTGTCGGTATCATCATACCTAGTTCAATCTCGTTACCGGAACGTCTCTTTACTCATTCCGTAATGCATCATCCCATAACTAACTCATTAGTCACATTGCTTGCAAGGCTTATAGTGATGTGCAATACCGAGAGGGCCCAGAGATAACTCTCCGATACACGGAGTGACAAATCCTAATCTTGATCTATGCCAACTTAACAAACACCATCTGAGACACCTGTAGAGCATCTTTATAATCACCCGGTTACGTTGTGACGTTTGATAGCACACAAATTGTTCCTCCGATATTCGGGAGTTGCATAATCTCATAGTCAGAGGAATACGTATAATTCATGATGAAAGCAATAGCAGTAAAACTAAACGATCCTTATGCTAAGCTAATAGATGGGTCTTGTCCATCACATCATTCCCTAATGACGTGATCCCGTTCATCAAATGACAACACACATGTCCATGGCTAGGAAACTTAACCATCTTTGATTAACGAGCTAGTCAAGTAGAAGCATACTAGGGACACACAGTTTTGTCTATGTATTCACACATGTACTAAGTTTTTGGTTAATACAATTCTAGCATGAATAATAAAAATTTATCATGATATAAGGAAATATAAATAATAACTTTAGTATTGCCTCTAGGGCATATTTCCTTCAGTCTCCCACTTGCACTAGAGTCAATAATCTAGATTACATTGTATTGATTCTAACACCCATGGAGTCTTGGTGCTGATCATGTTTTACTCGTGGAAGAGGCTTAGTCAACGGGTCTGCAACATTCAGATTCGTATGTATTTTGCAAATCTCTATGTCTCCCTCCTTGACTTGATCGCGGATGGAATTGAAGCGTCTCTTGATGCGTTTGGTTCTCTTGTGAAATCTGGATTCCTTCGCCAAGGATATTGCTCCAGTATTTTCATAAAAGATTTTTATTGGACCCGATGCACTAGGTATTACACCTACATCAGATATGAACTCCTTCATCCAGGCTGATTGATTTTCTTCTTCCAAAGCAGCTATGTACTCCGCTTCACACGTAGATCCTGCCACGGCGCTCTATTTGCAACTGCACCAAGTGACAGCTCCACCATTCAATATAAATACGTATCCGGTTTGCGACTTAGAGTCATCCGGATCAGTGTTAAAGCTAGCATCGAAGTAACCATTTACGACAAGTTCTTTGTCACCGCCATAACTGAGAAACATATCCTTAGTCCTTTTCAGGTATTTCAACATGTTCTTGACCGTTGTCCAGTGATCCACTCATGGATTACTTTGATACCTCCCTACTAAACTTATAGGAAGGCACACATATGGTCTAGTACATAGCGTTGCATACATGATAGAACCTATGGCTGAGGCATAGGGAATGACTTTCATTTCCTCTCTATCTTCTGCAGTGGTCACGCATTGAGTCTGACTCAACTTTATATCTTGTAACACAGGCAAGAACACTTTCTTTGACTGATCCATTTTGAACTTCTTCAAAACTTTATCAAGGTATGTGCTTTGTCAAAGTACAATTAAGTGTCTTGATCTATCTCTATAGATCTTGATGCCCAATATATAAGCAGCTTCACCGAGGTCTTTCATTGAAAAATTCTTATTCAAGTATTCTTTTATGCTATCCAAAAATTATGTATTATTTCGAATCAACAATATGTCATCCACATATAATATTAGAAATGCTACAGATCTCCCACTCACTTTCTTGTAAATACAGGCTTCTCCAAAAGTCTGTATAAAACCATATGCTTTGATCACACTATCAAAAGCGTATAAGTAACGCCCCGAGACTGATGTGCCAGGTGTCGTCCAGTTATTCGCTGTTGTTGCCTTGTCATTGCTTGCATGTCATGCATTGCATATCATGTCATCATGTGCATTTCATTTGCATACGTGTTCGTCTCATGCATCCGAGCATTTTCCCCGTTATCCGTTTTGCATTCCGGCGATTTGTTCTCCTCCGGTGGTCATTTCTACCTTTCTTTCATGTGTGCGCATTAAACATTTCCGGATTGGACCGAGACTTGTCATGCGGCCTTGGTTTACTACCGGTAGACCGCCTGTCAAGTTTCGTATCATTTGGACATTGTTTGATATTCCAACGGTTAACCGAGGGACTGAGAAGGCCTCGTGCGTGTTGCAGCCCAACACCCCTCCAATTTGGCCCAAAACCCACCTTACTCTGCTCCATCATCTAGAGCGTTCGATCACGATCGCGTGGCCGCAAACCACACCTCATTTGGACTCTCCTAGCTCCCTCTACCTATATATATGTGTCTCCCTCCGAAATCTTCGCGCAGATCTAACCCTAGCTTCTTCCCACTCCGCCGCCGGACATGTCCGCGCCCGCCGGACGCGTCCAGCCTCCACCTCACGCTATCCAATCAGAAGCCGCCACATCGCCCCGCCGCCACTCTCCTCCAACCACAGCGCGCCATGTCAGCGCCCGCGCCGCCCCACTTCGCCGTCGGCCCGCGGAGCCCATCCGGGGCCCGCGCTGGCCCAGTTTCGCCGCCACCGCACAGGAGCGCCCGGCTCCCCTTCGCCTTACCGGATCGGCGCGCCGCCGCCGCCCCTTCGCCGGCCATCGCCGGAGCTTCGCCCAGCCGCTTCGCCAGGTCACCAGCGCCGCCATCCTCTTCCTCTCTTCTTCTCTCTCTCATGAGCGTCCTCTCTCTGTTCTCCCCAGGGGTCCTCGCCGGAGTCCCATGCCTCGTGCTCGTCGCCGGAGTGGACGGATCTCGCCGGAGCTTCCACCCTCTCGTCGAACCCGGCCTCCCCTTCATCCTTGGGCGTCCTCCGCCCCAGATCCGGTGGCCCCGCCGCCGATCTACCCGTTTCCGGCGCCTCCCGCGCGCCCCCGGCCTTCGCAGCCCTCGCCGGAGTCCCTGTACCGCCGTGCCGCCGCCATGGCCATCCTCGGCTTCGAGCTCAGGAGGAGCACGACGGGGCTCTCGCTCACCTGTGCCTCGTGGGTCGGCCCATCTCTCTAGCTTCCCTGGCCCAGCTCCAGATCCGCGCCGCCCTTCCGGACTGCCTCCTCTTCCTTCACGGGCCGCAGCCCAGGAGTGAGACACCCCCAGCGCCCCGCCTCTTTTTTTTCCTTCCTGCTGTTGGGCTAGTCCATTTCGGCCCGTGATGTTTTTTTTCAGCGCCTGGGATTTTTCCTAATTATTCCAGAGATTGCCAGTTTTGCAGAATAGTCCCCCTAGTTCATGCATTTAATAACTCACTAACCGTGCATCGGATTAAAATGATTTATATATGAAACTTGTTCAGAATTTTGTGTAGATTAATAATATCCAACTTTCATCCATGTTTAAAATATTTAAAATGTTTTTTGCATTAATTTGCTCCTATGTCATGCTAAAATGGTTTAATTCATAACTAAATAACCGTAGCTCCAAATTTAATAAACTTTATATGTAAATGGGGTAGAATTTTGCCTAGTTTAACATGGTGGCCTCACTTTGCATGTTTATCAACTCTAAAACATGGTTTAGGGCAGAACAGTACCAAATCTAAAATATGCTATGGGGATTTACCGGAATTGTTGTTCGTTGCTTCCGGCCTCATTTAAACTTGACTAGATAGGTAGTTTTACTTTGTTTCACCTCTTGCCATGCTAACAACATTTAATATTGTTGGGTACATAAACGGAATCAAACTAAATAACTTATCATGGTGTTTCGTCAATATGCAACTCGTTGCATATTGTGCTCCACTTAATTTTTAGGATTGCTTGTGCACTTTGCCATGCCATGCCTCATTAAACCGGACATGCATCATTCTTGTTTGTGCATCATGCCATGTTGATGTGTTGGTTGTTTACCATGATTGTTTGCTTCTTTCCGGTGTTGCTTCTTCGGGTTGGTTCCGTTAACGTCGTGTTGTGAGGATTCGTTCGACTACGTCCGTTTGTATTCTTCATGGACTCGTTCTTCTTCCTTGCGGGATTTCAGGCAAGATGATCATACCCTCGAAATCACTACTATATTTGCTATGCTAGATTGCTTGCTCTTTTGCTATGCCATTGCTACGATGCCTACCATTTGCTTTCAAGCCTCCCAAATTGCCATGTCAAACCTCTAACCCACCATGTCCTAGCAAACCGTTGATTGGCTATGTTACCGCTTTGCTCAGCCCCTCTTATAGCGTTGCTAGTTGCAGGTGAAGATTGGAGGCCGTTCCTTGTTGGAACATCTTTTATTTACTTGTTGGGATATCATTATATTGCCATGTTATCTTAATGCATCTATATACTTGGTAAAGGGTGGAAGGCTCGGCCTTATGCCTGGTGTGTTTGTTCCACTCTTGCCGCCCTAGTTTCCATCATATCGGTGTTATGTTCCCGGATTTTGCGTCCCTTACGTGGTTGGGCTATAATGGGAACCCCTTGACAGTTCGCCTTAAGTAAAGCTCTTCCAGCAATGCCCAACATTGGTTTTACCATTCGCCACCTAGCCTCTTTTTCCCTTGGGTTGGGCCAGCCCAAGGGTCATCTTATTTTAACCCCCCCAGGCCAGTGCTTGTCTAAGTGTTGGTCCGAAATGAGTAGACTGCGGGGCCACCTCGGGGAAACTTGAGGGCTGGTTTTACTCGTAGGATGTCTCATCCGGTGTTGCCCTGAGAACGAGATATGTGCAGCTCCCATCAGGATGTCGGCGCATCGGGCGGTGTTGCTGGTTTAGTCTTACCCTGTCGAAATGTCTTGTCGTACCGGGATACCGAGTCTGATCGGAATGCCTCGGGTGGAGGTCTATTCCTTCGTTGACCGTGAGAGCTTGTCATGGGCTAAGTTGGGACACCCCTGCAGGGATTTGAACTTTCGAAAGATGTGCCCGCGGTTATGGGCAGATGGGAATTTGTTAACGTCCGGTTGTAGAAAACCTGAAGTTGACCTTAATTAAAATGAATCAACTGCGTGTGTAACCGTGATGGTCTCTTTCCGGCGGAGTCCGGGAAGTGAACACGGTTGTTGGAGTTATGCTTGACGTAGGTAGTCCAGGATCACTTCTTGATCATACTTTTACTGACCGTGCTTTGCCTTCTCTTCTCGCTCTCATTTGCGTATGTTAGCCACCATATATGCTAGTCGCTTGCTGCAGCTCCACCTCATACCTTTTTACCTTACCCATAAGCTTAAATAGTCTTGATCGCGAGGGTGCGAGATTGCTGAGTCCCTGTGGCTCACAGATACTTCCAAAACCAGCTTGCAGGTGCCGATGAGACCGTGCAGATGACGCAACCAAGCTCAGGAGGAGCTCGTTGAAGATCTTGTCCTTTGTGTTGTTTCCGTTCTAGTTGATCAGTAGTGGAGCCCAGTTGGGGTCGATCGGGGACCTTTGTCGCATTTGGGGTTCTTCTTTTATTTTGGCTCCGTAGTCGGGCCATGATTGTATTTGGTTGATGTAATGCTTTATTCATGTAATTGTGTGAAGTGGCGATTGTAAGCCAACTATGTATCTCTTTCCCTTATTATATTACATGGGTTGTGTGAAGATTACCTCACTTGCGACATATGGCTTCAATGTGATTATGTCTCTAAGTCATGCCTCGACACGTGGGAGCTATAGTCGCATCGAGGGTGTTACAGTATATTCCTGTTGGGAAACGCAGTATTTCAAAAAAATTACCTACGATCACGCAAGATCTATCTATGAGAGGGGAGAGTGTGTCGACGTACCCTCGTAGACCGAAAGAGAAGCGTTTAGTAACACGGTTGATGTAGTCGAACGTCTTCCTGATCAAACCGTCCAAGTACCAAACGTACGGCACATTCGGGATCTGCACACGTTCAACTCGTTGACGTCCCTCGAACTCTTGATCCAGTTGAGGCCGAGGGAGAGTTCCGTCAGCACGATGGCATGGTGACGGTGATGATGAAGTTACCGACGCAGGGCTTCACCTAAGCACTACAACTATATGACCGAGATGTGTAACTGTGGAGGGGGGCATCGCACACGGCTAAAAGATCAACTTGTGTGTCTATGGGGTGCCCACTCCCACGTATATAAAGGGGGGGAGGGAGGAGGAGGCCGACCAAGGGGTGGCACACCCAAGGGGGGGAGTCCTACTCCAAGTAGGATTTGCCCCCCTTTCCTATTCCCACAAGGAGAAGGGGGAAGGAAAGAGGAGAAGAGAAGGAAAGGGGGGCCGGCCCCCCAACCCTAGTCCAATTTGGTTTGGGCTAGGGGGTGGGGGTGCCACTCCCTGGTTTGCCTCCTCTCTTCCACCACTAGGTCCATGAGGCCCAATAACATCCGGGGGGTTCCGGTAACCCCCGGTACTCCGAAACTCATCCGAAACGACCCAAAGCATTCGGGTGTCCGAATGTAGCCTTCCAATATATGGATCTTTATGTTTCGACCATTTCGAGACTCCTCGTTATGTCCGTGATCTCATCCGGGACTCCTAACAACCATAGGTCATCAAATCACATAACTCATCATATAAATCATCATCGAATGTTAAGTGTGCGGATCCTACGGGTTTGAGAACTATGTAGACATGACAGAGATACATCTCCGGTCAATAACCAACAACGGAACTTGGATGCTCATATTGGTTCCTAAATATTCTATGAAGATCTTTATCGGTCAAACTGCATAACAACATACGTTGTTCCCTTTGTCATCGGTATGTTACTTGCCTGATATTCGATCATCCGTATCATCATACCTAGTTCCATCTCGTTACCGAAAAGTCTCTTTACTCGTTCCGTAATGCATCATCCCGCAACTAACTCATTAGTCACTTTGCTTGCAAGGCTTATAGTGATGAGCATTACCGGGAGGGCCTAGAGATACCTCTCTGATACTCGGACTGACAAATCCTAATCTCGATCAATGCCAACTCAACAAACACCATCGGAGACACCCGTAGAACATCTTTATAATCACCCAGTTACGTTGTGACGTTTGATATCACACTAAGTGTTCCTCCGGTATTTGGGAGTTGCATAATCTCATAGTCATAGGAACATGTATATGTCATGAATAAATCAATAGCAATAAACTAAACGATCATAGTGCTAAGCTAACAGATGGATCTTTTCCATCACATCATTCTCTATTGATGTGATCCCGTTCATCAAATGACAACACATGTCTATGGCTAGGAAACTTAACCATCTTTGATTAACGAGCTAGTCAAGAGGCATACTAGGGACACTCTATTTGTCTATGTATTCACACATGTACTAAGTTTCTGGTTAATACAATTCTAGCATGATTAATAAACATTTATCATGATATAAGGAAATATAAATAACAACTTTATTATTGCCTCTAGGGCATATTTCCTTCAGTCTCCCACTTGCACTAGAGTCAATAATCTAGATTACATAGTAATGATTCTAACACCCATGGAGTCTTGGTGCTGATCATGTTTTTCTCGTGAGAGAGGCTTAGTTAACGGGTCTGCAACATTCAGATCCATATGTATTTTGCAAATCTCTATGTCTCCCTCCTTGACTTGTTCATGGATGGAATTGAAGCGTCTCCTGATGCGTTTGGTTCTCTTGTGAAATCTGGATTCCTTCACCAAGGCTATTGCTCCAGTATTGTCACAAAAGATTTTTATTGGACCCGATGCACTAGGTATTACACCTAGATCGGATATGAACTCCTTCATCCAGACTCCTTCATTTGCTGCTTCCGAAGCAGCTATATATTCCGCTTTACACGTAGATCCCGCCATGACGCTCTGTTTAGAACTGCACTAACTGACAACTCCACCATTCAATAAAAATACGTATCCGCTTTGTGACTTAGAGTCATCCGGATCAGTGTCAAAGCTTGCATCAACGTAACCGTTTACGAGGAGCTCTTTGTCACCTCCATAAATGAGAAACATATCCTTAGTCCTTTTCAGGTATTTCAGGATGTTCTTGACCACTGTCCAGTGATCCACTCCTGGATTACTTTGGTACCTCCCTGCTAAACTAATAGCAAGGTACACATCAGGTCTGGTACACAGCATTGCATACATGATAGAAACTATGGCTGAGGCATAGGGAATGACTTTCATTTTCTCTCTTTCTTCTGAAGTGGTCGGGCATTGAGTCTGACTCAACTTCACACCTTGTAAGGTAGGCAAGAACACTTTCTTTGACTGATCCATTTTGAACTTCTTCAAAACTTTATCAAGGTATGTGCTTTGTGAAAGTCCAATTAAGCGTCTTGATCTATCTCTATAGATCTTGATGCCCAATATATAAGCAGCTTCACCGAGGTCTTTCAATGAAAATATCTTATTCAAGTATAGTTTTATGCTATTCAAAAATTCAGTATCATTTCCGATCAACAATATGTCATCCACATATAATATCAGAAATACTACGGAGCTCCCACTCACTTTCTTGTAAATACATGCTTCTCCAAAAGTCCGTATAAAACCATATGCTTTGATCACAGTATCAAAGCATATATTCCAACTCCGAGAGGCTTGCACCAGTCCATAAATGGATCGCTGGAGCTTGCACACTTTGTTAGGACCTTTAGGATCGACAAAACCTTCTGGTTGCATCATATACAACTCTTATTTAAGATATCCATTAAGGAATGCAATTTTGACATCCATTTGCCAAATTTCATAATCATAAAATGCGGCAATTGCTAACATGATTCGGACAGACTTAAGCATCACTACGGGTGAGAAGGTCTCATCATAGTCAACTCCTTGAACTTGTCGAAAACCTTTCACAACAAGTCGAGCTTTGTAGACAGTAATATTACCGTCAGCGTCAGTCTTCTTCTTGAAGATCCATCTATTCTCTATGGCTTGCCGATCATTGGGCACATCAACCGAAGTCCACACTCCGTTCTCATACATGGATCCCATCTCAGATTTCGTGGAATCAAGCCATTTTGCTGAATCTAGGCTCATCATCGCTTCCTCATAGTTAGTAGGTTCGTCATGGTCAAGTAACATGACCTCCAGAATAGGATTGCCGTACCACCCTGGTGCAGATCTTGCTTTGGTTGACCTACGAGGTTCAGTAGTAACTTGATCAGAAGTTTCATGATCATCATCATTACCTTCCTCACTAATTGGTGTAGGAATCACTAGAACTGATTTCTGTGATGAACTACTTTCCAATGAGGGAGAATGTACAATTACCTCATCAAGTTCTACTTTCCTCCTACTCACTTCTTTCGAGAGAAACTACTTCTCTAGAAAGGATCCATTCTTAGCAACGAATAGCTTGCCTTCGGATCTGTGATAGAAGGTGTACCCAACAGTTTCCTTTGGGTATCCTATGAAGACACATTTCTCCGATTTGGGTTCGAGCTTATCAGGTTGAAGCTTTTTCACATAAGCATCGCAGCCCCAAACTTTAAGAAATGACAACTTGGGTTTCTTGCCAAACCACAATTCATACGATGTCGTCTCAACGGATTTCGATGGTGCCCTATTTAATGTGAATGCAGCCGTCTCTAAAGCATAACCCCAAAATGATAGCGGTAAATCAGTAAGAGACATCATAGATCACACCATATCTAATTAAGTGCGGTTACGATGTTCAGACACACCATTACGCTGTGGTGTTCCAGGTGGCATGAGTTGCGAAACTATTCCGCATTGTTTCAAATGAAGACCAAACTCATAACTCAAATATTCACCTGCATGATCAGATCATAGAAACTTAATTTTCTTGTTATGATGATTTTCTACTTCACTCTGAAATTCTTTGAACTTTTCAAATGTTTTAGACATATGTTTCATTAAGTAGATATACCCATATCTACTCAAATCATCTGTGAAGTTCTGAAAATAACGATACTCCCCGCGAGCATCAACACTCATCGGACCGCATATATCAGTATGTATTATTTCCAATAAGTTTGCTGCTCACTCCATTGTTCCGGAGAACGGAGTCTTACTCATCTTGCCCATGAGGAATGGTTCGCAAGCATCAAGTGATTCCAAAAGCCCATCAACATGGAGTTTCTTCATGCACTTTACACCAATATGACCTAAACGGCAGTGCCACAAATAAGTTGCACTACCATTATTAAACTTATATCTTTTGGCTTCAATACTATGAATATGTGTATCTCTACTATCGAGATTCAATAAAAATAGACCACTCATCAAGTGTGCATGACCATAAAAGATATTACTCACATAAATAGAACAATCATTATTCTTTGATTTAAATGAATAACCGTCTCACATCAAACAAGATCCAGATATAATGTTCATGCTCAACGCTGGCACCAAATAACAATTATTCAGGTCTAATACTAATATCAAAGGTAGATGTAGAGGTAGCATGCCGACGGCAATCGCATCGACTTTGGGACCATTTCCCACACGCATCGTCACCTCGTCCTTAGCCAATCTTCGTTTAATCCGTAGCCCCTGTTTCGAGTTGCAAATATGAGCAACAGAACCAGTATCAAATACCCAGGCGCTACTACGAGCATTAGTAAGGTACACATCAATAACATGTATATCAAATATACCTTTCACTTTGCCATCCTTCTTATCCGCCAAATACTTTGGGCAGTTCTGTTTCCAGTGACCAGTCTCTTTGCAGTAGAAGCACTCAGTCTCAGGCTTAGGTCTAGACTTGGGCTTCTTCGCTTGAGCAACAACTTGCTTGCCGTTCTTCTTGAAGTTCCCCTTCTTCCCTTAGCCCTTCTTCTTGAAACTAGTGGTCTTGTTGACCATCAACACTTGATGCTCCTTCTTGATTTCTACATCTGCAGCCTTTAGCATTGCGAAGAGCTTGGGAGTTATCTTATCCATCCCTTGGATATTATAGTTCATCACAATGCTTTTTTAGCTTGGTGGCAGTGATTGAAGAACTCTGTCAATGACACTATCATCAGGAAGATTAACTCCCAGTTGAGTCAAGTGGTTGTGGTACCCAGACATTCTGAGTATATGTTCACTGACAGAACTATTCTCCTCCATTTTGCAGCTGTTGAATTTATTGGAGACTTCATATCTCTCAATCCGGGCGTTTGCTTGAAATATTAAATTACTAATGCTCCATGACATTAAAAACATCGTTGTATTCCCGATTCTAAGTCGTAAAGCATGGCACACTTAACTATCGAGTAGTCACCAACTTTGCTCTGCCAGACGTTCATAACATCTGGTGTTGCTCCTGCAGCGGGATTTGCACCTAGCGGTGCTTCCAGGAGGTAATTCTTCTGTGCAGCAATGAGGATAATCCTCAAGTTACGGACCCAGTCCGTGTAGTTGCTACCATCATCTTTCAACTTAGCTTTCTCTAGGAACGCATTAAAATTCAAAGGAACAGTAGCATGGGCCATTTATCTACAACAACATAAACATGCAAAATACTATAAGGTACTAAGTTAATGATTAATTAAAGTTCAATTAATCATATTACTTAAGAACTCCCACTTAGATAAACATCCCTCTAGTCATCTAAATGATCACGTGATCCATATCAACTAAACCATGTCCGATCATCACGTGAGATGGAGAAGTGTTCAATGTGTCACTGCTCTGGGAACGGGGGTCCCCAGACTTGCCTACCTGCGGCTCGCAGCGTGGCTCCACCAGCGGCCCCGTATGGCCCATCTTCACCAGCAAACATTCAAGACCCTTGCGAGGGGCCGAGCCTCACGAGGCGGACAACGCAAGACCTCCTCAGGGCGGCCTCACCAGGCTAGATCGTGAGGGCGGTGAGATCAAGGCAAGGGACACCTCGCGAGGTTCTTGTGACGCAAGCCATGACGACTGGAACCAAGCGGGCGCCAGCGCACGCAGTGTCCTCTTTTCCTCTTTGGTGCTAAAGGGGCAAGCGTAGAGGAGGAGTCCCGAGGCATCAGGCAAAGGTTTCCATATCGGTGCAACAAGACCAAGACCAGCAGGACGGCAAGATGGAGGTCAACGTGGAGCCCAAGACGGTGTCACCACCAGAGCCTTTGGCAGGCGAAAACTACTTTTGTTAGGATAGCTTGTACTAGTTGTCTCCCTTCAAATTCGGCCGTTGTGGGATCCCTTCCCGCTCAATATTTTGGAAGTGGACCAGGGCCTCTATAAATAGGACTAGCCACCACCATAGGAGGGAGTGGGGATTCTGATATTTAACCACACAAGCACACCAAGAACAAAACACCTCTCCTCCCGAGGTTGTTCTTCCCTTGTACTGTTCATCCTCAGTTCAAGAGGCAATCCACCACATGATACGTCTCCAACGTATCTATAATTTTTGATTGCTCCATGCTATTATATTATCTATTTTGGATGTTAATGGGCTTTATTTTACACTTTTATATCATTTTTGGGACTAACCTACTAACCGGAGGCCCAGCCCAAATTGCTGATTTTTCCTAATTTAGAGTTTCGCCGAAAAGGAATATCAAATGGAGTCCAAATGAAATGAAACCTTCGGTAACGTGATTTTCTCAACGAACGTGATCCAGGAGATTTGGAGTGGGCATCAAGAAACAATCGAGGAGGCCACGAGGCAGGCGGCGCGCCTACCCCCTGGGCGCGCCCTCCACCCTCATGGGCCCCTCGTTGCTCCACCGACCTACTTCTTCCTCCTATATATATCCACGTACCCCCCAAACATCTAGGAGCACCACGAAAACCTAATTCCACCGCTGCAACCTTCTGTACCCAAGAGATCCCATCTTGGGGCCTTTTCCAGAGCTCCGCCGGAGGGGGCATTGATCATGGAGGGCCTCTACATCAACTCCTTGGCCTCTCTGGTGATGTGTGAGTAGTTTACTTCAGACCTTCGGGTCCATAGTTATTATAGATGGCTTCTTCTCTCTCTTTGGATCTCAATACAAAGTTCTCCTCGATCTTCCTGGAGATCTATTTGTTGTAATCTTCTTTTGCGGTGTGTTTGTCGAGATCCGATGAATTGTGGGTTTATGATCAAGTTTATCTATGAACAATATTTGAATCTCCTCTAAATTCTTTTATGTATGATTGGTTTATCTTTGCAGGTCTCTTCGAATTATCAGTTTGGTTTGGCCTACTAGATTGATCTTTCTTGCAATGGGAGAAGTGCTTAGCTTTGGGTTCAATCTTGCGGTGTCCTTTCCCAGTGACAGTAGGGGCAGCAAGGCACGTATTGTATTGTTGCCATCGAGGATAACAAGATGTTTTTTATCATAATGCATGAATTTATCCCTCTACATCATGTCATCTTGCTTAAGGCGTTACTCTGTTCTTGTGAACTTAATACTCTAGATGCATGCTCGATAGCGGTCGATGTGTGGAGTAATAGTAGTAGATGCAGAATCGTTTCAGTCTACTTGTCGTGGACGTGATGCCTATATACATGATCATACCTAGATATACTCATAACTATGCTCAATTCTATCAATTGCTCGACAGTAATTCATTTACCCACCGTAATACTTATGCTCTTGAGAGAAGCCACTAGTGAAACCTACGGCCCCTGAGTCTATCTTCCATCATATTAATCTTCCAACACCTAGCTATTTCTATTTCCGTTTATTTTACTTTGCATCTTTAGTTCTCTTTATCATAAAAATACCAAAAATATCATCTTATCATATCTATCAGATCTCACTCTCGTAAGTGACCGTGAAGGGATTGACAACCCCTTTATCACGTTGGTTGCGAGGTTCTTATTTGTTTGTGTATGTGCGTGGGACTCGAGCGTGATCTCCTGCTGGATTGATACCTTGGTTCTCAAAAACTGAGGGAAATACTTACGCTACTTTACTGCATCACCCTTTCCTCTTCAAGGGAAAACCAATGCAGTGCTCAAGAGGTAGCAAGAAGGATTTCTGGCGCCGTTGCCGGGGAGATTTGCGTCAAGTCAAGTCAACATTTGACTCCCGACAACGAGCCATTTCTGGCGCCGTTGCCGGGGAGTCTATGCACAAGTCAAGACATACCAAGTACCCATCACAAACTCTTATATCTCGCATTCCATTATTTGCCATTTGCCTCTCGTTTTCCTCTCCCCCACTTCACCCTTGCCGTTTTATCCGCCCTCTCTTTTTCCGTTCACCTCTTTTTCGCTTGCTTCTTGTTTGCTCATATGTTGGATTGCTTGCTTGTCATGATGGCTTAGGATAATACTAAATTGTGTGACTTTACCAATACCAACAACAATGATTTTCTTAGCAGTCCGATTGCTCCTCTCACCGATGTTGAATCTTGTAAAATTAATGCTGCTTTGTTGAATCTTGTCATGAAAGATCAATTCGCCGACCTTCCTAGTGAAGATGCTGCTACCCATCTAAATAGCTTTGTTGATTTGTGTGATATGCAAAATAAGAAAGATGTCGACAATGATATTGTTAAATTGAAGCTATTTCCTTTTCCCCTTAGAGATCGTGCTAAAGCTTGGTTTTCGTCTTTGCCTAAAAATAGTATTGATTCATGGAATAAGTGCAAAGATGCTTTTATCTCTAAGTAATTTCCTCCCGCTAAGATCATCTCTCTTAGAAACGATATTATGAATTTTAAGCAACTTGATCATAAACATGTTGCACAATCTTGGGAGAGGATGAAATTAATGATACGTAATTGCCCTACACATGGTTTGAATTTATGGATGATTATACTGAATTTTTATGCCGGATTGAATTTTTCTTCTAGAAATCTTTTAGATTCGGCCATGGGAGACACTTTTATGGAAATCACTTTAGGAGAATCTACTAAACTCCTAGACAATATTATGGTTAATTATTCTCAATGGCACACTGAAAGATCTACTAGTAAAAAAGTGCATGCGATAGAAGAAATTAATGTTTTGAGTGGAAAGATGGATGAACTTATGAAATTGTTTACTAATAAGAGTGTTTCCTCTAATCCTAATGATTTGTCTTTGTCTACCTTGATTGAGAATAATAATGAATCTATGGATGTGAATTGGTAGGAACAATATTGGTAATAACGCGTATAGAGGAAATTTTAATTCTAGGCCGTTTCCTAGTAATTCCTCTAATAATTATGGTAATTCCTACAACAATTCTTATGGAAATTTTAATAAGATGCCCTCTGAATTTGAGACTAGTGCTAAGGAGTTTATCAATTTGCAAAAGAATTTCAATGCTTTGCTTGAAGAAAAATTGCTTAAGGTTGATGAATTGGCTAGGAACGTTGATAGAATTTCTCTTGATGTTGATTCTTTGAAACTTAGATCTATTCCACCTAAGCATGATATCAATGAGTCTCTCAAAGCCATGAGAATTTCCATTGATGAGTGCAAAGAAAGAACCGCTAGGATGCGTGCTAACAAAGATTGCTTTGTGAAAGCGTGTTCTTCTAGTTTTCATGATAATAAGGATGAAGATCTAAAAGTGATTGATGTGTCTCCTATTAAATATTTGTTTTTCAATATGAATCCTGATAATTATGGGACTGAAGATGAGCCACCTTTACCTAGAAGGTGTTCCAAAATTTCGGAGTTTTCAGATCATGATGCAAAAATTGGTAAAAGTGGGATTGAAGAGATAAAAACTTTAGATATCAATGAACCCACTATTTTGGATTTCAAGGAATTTAATTATGATAATTGATCTTTGATAGATTGTATTTCCTTGTTGCAATCCGTGTTAAATTCTCCTCATGCTTATAGTCAAAATAAAGCTTTTACTAAACATATCGTTGATGCTTTGATGCAATCTTATGAAGAAAAACTTGAGTTGGAAGTTTCTATCGCAAGAAAACTTTATGATGAGTGGGAGCCTACAATAAAAATTAAAATTAAAGATCATGAGTGCTATGCTTTATGCGATTTGGGTGCTAGTGTTTCCACGATTCCAAAAACTTTGTGTGATTTGCTAGGTTTCCGTGATTTTCATGATTGTTCTTTAAACTTGCACCTTGCGGATTCCACTATTAAGAAACCTATGGGAAGAATTAATTATGTTCTTATTGTTGCAAATAGGAACTATGTGCCCGTAGATTTCATTGTTCTTGACATAGATTGCAATCCTTCATGTCCTATTATTCTTGGTAGACCTTTCCTTAGAACAATTGGTGCAATTATTGATATGAAGGAAGGGAATATTATATTCCAATTTCCATTAAGGAAAGGCATGGAACACTTCCCTAGAAATAAAATAAAATTACCATATGAATCTATTATGAGAGCCACTTATGGATTGCATACCAAAGATGGCAATACCTAGATCTATCCTTGCTTTTTGGGAGGCAATCCAATTTTATTTTTATTCCTTGCCTTTTGCTCCTGTTTATTAATAAATAATTTATCCAGCATCTGTTTTGGTTGTGTTTTTTGTGTTTAATTAGTGTTTGTGCCAAGTAGAACCGTTGGGAAGACTTGGGGAAAGTCTTTTTGATCTTGCTGTAAAAAACAGAAACTTTAGTGCTCACGAGAATTGCTGCCATTTTTATTTGGAAGGTGCTATTTAGTTAATTCTTTTTGAAGATGATTAATAGATAAATTCCTCATGTCCATAAATTTATTTTAGAATTTTTGGTGTTCCAGAAGTTTGCGTTAGCTACAGATTACGACAGACTGTTATGTTTTTGACAGATTCTTTTTTTCGTGTGTTGTTTGCTTATTTTGATGAATCTATGGCTAGTAAAAGAGCTTATAAACCATAGAGAAGTTGTAATACAGTAGGTTTAATACCAATATAAATAAATAATGATTTCATTACAGTACCTTGAAGTGGTGTTTTGTTTTGTTTCGCTAACGGAGCTCACGAGATTTTCTATTTTGAGTTTTGTTTTGTGAAGTTTTCAAGTTTTGGGTAAAGTCTTGATGGATTATGGAACAAGGAGTGGCAAGAGCCTAATCTTGGGGATGCCCATGGCACCCAAAGGTAAAATTCAAGGACACCAAAAATCCTAATCTTGGGGATGCCCCGCAAGGCATCCCCTCTTTTGTCTTCGTTCATCGGTAACTTTACTTGGAGCTATATTTTTATTCACCACATGATATGTGTTTTGCTTGGAGCGCTTGTATGATTTGAGTATTTTCATTTTAGTTTACCACAATCATCCTTGATTTACACACCTTTTGAGAGAGACTCACATGATTTGAAATTTATTAGAATACTCTATGTGCTTCACTTATATCTTTTGAGCTATATAGTTTTTGCTCTAGTTCTTCACTTATATCTTTTAGAGCACGGTGGTGGATTTGTTTTATAGAAATGGTTGATCTCTCACGCTTCACTTATATTATTTTGAGAGTCCTTTAGAACAACATGGAAATTTTCTTTTAGGAATAATATAAAAACTTTTATAGAAGTGCGTTGAATACTATGAGAAGTTTGATACTTGATAATTGTTTTGAGATATGGAGATGCTGATATTAGAGTTATGCTAGTTGAGTAGTTGTGAATTTGAGAAATACTTGTGTTGAAGTTTGTGATTGCCGTAGCATGAACGTATGGTGAACCGTTATCGGGGCATGATTTATTTATTGATTGTCTTCCTTATGAGTGGCGGTCGGGGACAAGCGATGGTCTTTTCCTACCAGTCTATCCCCCTAGGAGTATGCATGTAATACTTTGTTTCAATAACTAATAGATTTTTGCAATAAGTATGCGAGTTCTTTATGACTAATGTTGAGTCCATGGATTATATGCACTCTCACCCTTCCACCATTGCTAGCCTCTCTAGTATCACGCAACTTTCGCCGGTACCTTAAACCAACCATATACCTTCCGCAAAACAGCCACCATACCTACCTATTATGGCATTTCCATAGCCATCCCGAGATATATTATCATGCAACTTTCCACCATTCCGTTATTATGACACGCTTCATCATTGTCATATTGCTTGCATGATCATGTAGTTGGCATCGTATTTGTGGCAAAGCCACCGTTCATAATTCTTCATACATGTCACTCATGCATCATTGCACATCTCGGTACACCGCCAAAGGCATTCACATAGAGTGATATTTTGTTCTAAATATTGAGTTGTAAGTAAATTAAAGTGTGATGATCATCATTATTAGAGCATTGTCCCAAGTGAGGAAAGGATGATGGAGACAATGATTCCCCCACAAGTCGGGATGAGACTCCGGACGAAAAATAAAAAGAAAAGAAAAAAAGAGGCCAAAAAAAGAGAAAGGCCCAAATAAAAAAAATGAATGAGAGAAAAAGAGAGAAGGGACAATGCTACTATCCTTTTCCACACTTGTGCTTCAAAGTAGCACCATGATCTTCATGATAGAGAGTCTCCTATGATATCAGTTTCATATACTAGTGGGAATTTTTCATTATAGAACTTGGCTTGTATATTCCAATGATGGGCTTCCTCAAAATGCCCTAGGTCTTCATGAGCAAGCGAGTTGGATGCACACCCACTTAGTTTCTTTTGTTGAGCTTTCATATACTTATAGTTCTAGTGCATCCGTTGCATGGCAATCCCTACTCACTCACATTGATATCTATTGATGGGCATCTCCATAGCCTGTTGATACGCCTAGTTGATCTGAGACTATCTTCTCCTTTTTGTCTTCTCCACAACCACCATTCTATTCCACATATAGTGCTATATCCATGGCTCACGCTCATATATTGCGTGAAGATTGAAAAAGTTTGAGAACATCTAAAGTATGAAACAATTGCTTGGTTTGTCATCGGGGTTGCACATGATTTAAATATTTTGTGTGGTGAAGATAGAGCATAGCTAGACTATATGATTTTGTAGGGATAACTTTCTTTGGCCATGTTATTTTGAGAAGACATAATTGCTTAGTTAGTATGCTTGAAGTATTATTATTTCTATGTCAATATTAAACTTTTATCTTGAATCTTTCAGATCTGAACATTCATGCCACAATAAAGAAAAATTACATTGAGAAATATGTTAGAAAGCATTCCACATCAAAAATTCTTCTTTTATCATTTACCTACTCGAGGACGAGCAGGAATTAAGCTTGGGGATGCTTGATACGTATCCAACGTATCTATAATTTTTGATTGCTCCATGCTATTATATTATCTATTTTGGATGTTAATGGGCTTTATTTTACACTTTTATATCATTTTTCGGACTAACCTACTAACTGGAGGCCCAACCCAAATTGCTATTTTTTTGCCTATTTTAGAGTTTCGCCGAAAAGGAATATCAAACGGAATGAAACCTTTGGGAACGTGATTTTCTCAACGAACGTGATCCAGGAGACTTGGAGTGGGCGTCAAGAAACAATCAAGGAGTCCATGAGGCAGGGGGCGCGCCTACCCCCTTGGGCGTGCCCTCCACCCTCGTGGGCCCCTCGCTGCTCCACCGACCTACTTCTTCCTCCTATATATATATATCCACGTACCCCCCAAACATACAGGAGCACCAGGAAAACCTAATTCCACCACCGCAACCTTTTGTACCTGAGAGATCCCATCTTGGGGCCTTTTCCGGAGCTCCGCCGGAGGGGGCATTGATCGCAGAGGGCCTCTACATCAACTCCATGGCCGCTCCGGTGATGTGTGAGTAGTTTACTTCAGACCTTCGGGTCCATAGTTATTAGCTAGATGGCTTCTTCTCTCTCTTTGGATCTCAATACAAAGTTCTCCTCGATCTTCTTGGAGATCTCTTCGATGTAATCTTCTTTTGCGGTGTGTTTATCGAGATCCAATGAATTGTGGGTTTATGAACAAGTTTATCTATGAACAATATTTGAATCTCCTCTGAATTATTTTATGTATGATTGGTTTATCTTTGCAAGTCTCTTTGAATTATCAGTTTGGTTTGGCCTACTAGATTGATCTTTCTTGCAATGGGGAAGTGCTTAGCTTTGGGTTCAATCTTGCGGTGCTCGATCCCAGTGACAGAAAGGGAACTGACACGTATTGTATTGTTTCCATCGAGGATAAAAAGATGGGGTTTATATCATATTGCATGAGTTTATCCCTCTACATCATGTCATCTTACTTAAAGCATTACTCTGTTCTTATGAACTTAATACTCTAGAAGCATGCGCGATAGCGGTCGATGTGTGGAGTAATAGTAGTAGATGCAAAATCGTTTTGGTCTACTTGTCGCGGACGTGATGCCTATGTACATAATCATACCTAGATATTCTCATAACTATGCTCTATTCTATCAATTGCTCGACAGTAATTCGTTTGCCCACCATAATACTTATGCTCTTGAGAAAAGCCACTAGTGAAACCTACGGCCCCCGGGTCTATCTTCCATCATATTAATCTTCCAATACATAGCTATTTCTATTGCCGTTTATTTTACTTTGCATCTTTATTTCTTTTTATCATAAAAATACCAAAAATATTATCTTATCATATCTATCAGATCTCACTCTCGTAAGTGACCGTGAAGGGATTGGCAACCCCTTCTTCGCGTTGGTTGCGAGGTTATTATTTGTTTGTGTAGGTGCATGGGACTCGATCGTGATCTCCTACTGGATTGATACCTTGGTTCTCAAAAATTGAGGGAAATACTTACGCTACTTTACTGCATCACCCTTTCCTCTTCAAGGGAAAACCAACATAGTGCTCAAGAGGTAGAAAGAAGGATTTCTAGCGCCGTTGCCGGGGAAATTCGTGCCAAGTCAAGTCAAGATTTGACTCCCGACAACGAGCCATTTCTAGCACCGTTGCCGGGGAGTCTACGCACAAGTCAAGACATACCAAGTACCTATCACAAACTCTTATCCCTCGCATTACATTTTTTGCCATTTGCCTCTCGTTTTCCTCTCCCCCACTTCACCCTTGCCGTTTTATTCGCCCTCTCTTTTTCCGTTCGCCTCTTTTTTTCTCGCTTCTTGTTTGCTCGTGTGTTGTCGAGGGGAATCTTTCCCTTCTCGTCAGCTGAGAACCTTCGGATCGGCGCCATTGAAGTTGCTACTAGCAGTAGAGCGGGGGAAGAAGAAGCAAGTGGAATGGGAAGAAGTGGGGGATGGGGGATCCGCCCCCTTCCTCATTCATAGCAGGAGAAGGCCAACCAGCGCCCCCCACGATCATAGGTAATGATGGTTTTCCTTGCATGTCGCAGGGACTTGTCAAGTCGGGCAGTTGCCAAGGCAGCATGGGGAAGCGGAGACGCCCACGTCCAATCAACCGCCACACATCAACCGAGGCCGCAGGCTTTTGGGGCCCACGGCGCTCCGCGCTTGACCTTTGGCTTTGCCTCGAAGCCAAGCCCGAGCGTGCCTTGGGCCCGGGGACAACTATCGGTGTTCTGGGAACGGGGGTCTCCAGACTTGCCTGCCTGCGGCCCATGGCGGGGCTGAGCTAGCAGGTCTATACGACCCATCTTCATTGATGAGGTATTCAAGACCCTCGCGAGGGGCCAAGCCTCATGAGGCGGACGACGTAAGACCTCCTCAGGAGCAGCCTCGCCGGGCAGGCTCATGAGGGGCGGAGAGATCAAGGCAAGGCAAACCTCGCGAGGTCCTCATGACGTGAGCCATGATGATTGAGACTAGGTGGGCGCCAAGAGGGTGCCAGCGCACGCAGCATCCTTGCTTCCTCTTTGGTGCCAAGGGGGCAAGCGCAGGCGTGGAGTACCGAGGCATCAAGCAAATGTTTCTATATCGGTGCAACGAGACCAAGACCAGCAGGACGGCAAGACGGAGGTCACCATGGAGCCCTAGACGGCGTCACCACCAGAGCCTTTTGCAGGCGAAGACTACTTTTGTCAGGATAAGCTGTACTAGTTGTCCCCTTTCAAATTGGCCATTGTTGGCTACCTTCCCGCTCAATATTTGGGGAGAGGACCAGGGCCTATATAAGTAGAACTAGCCACCACAGTAGGGGGGATGGAAAAAAGAGAGAAAAGGGAGAACTCATTCATAGGCATCTCACCCACACAAGTTCGCCAAGCACAAGAACACCTCAACCTCAGGAGGCTGTTCTTCCCCTTGTAACTGTTCATCCTCAGCCCAAGAGGCAATCCACCACACCACACTGGAGTAGGGTATTACACCACACCGGTGGCCCGATCCAGTATAAATCTTGTGTCTCATGTTCTTTGGGTTCATCAAGCTAGGCCGTGAGATCGTAGAGTGCGCGAGCTAGGGAGGGGGAGAGATCTTCGTGCACACCCCAGTGTTCGAACCTCAAGGGTTTTTCCAGAAACCCGAAATCCGACATTTGGCGCGCCAAGTAGGGGTGCGTCGGAGCTTTGCCCTCCTGATGGCCTCGCCTCTCCAGCCGACTCTCATGGATGCCGCCTCTTCGCAGCGCCGTGGGGCTTCGGGCCTTCACTCCCGCCTTGCGGTGGGTGCAGTGGCCGCACAAGTTCAAGCCGGAGATGCCGCCCCGTTACAATTGTGTGGCGGATCCGGCAGCCTTCTTGGTGGCATACGAGGAGGCCGTCTTGGAGGCCGGGGGCGACGATAAGGTCATGGCCAACTGGCTTCTGATGACCCTGACTGGCATACCGCGTGCCCGGCTCCTCCATCTGCCAGAGTCTTCCGTGGCCTCCTGGGAAGAGCTGCGTGATCTCTTCATCGCGCGCTTCGTAGGACTAGCACCCCCTGTCGTCGCGGCTCTCCTCGGTGGCTCTTAGGCGCTTCCCTCGGATCGTCACACCAAGCCGTTCTTTCGCCAGATCAGCACCGTCTCCACGTGGCAGGGGGCTCCCCCGGGTTGGACGGCGCCCAAGGCCGACCTGATCTTCAGCTCATTGGATCACCCAGTCACCACCGTTGGCTCGGGCGTGCTTCCGATGCTTTGCATGCCCACCATATGTGGTGTAGCCGTCACCAAGACCCTCATCGACGGTGGCGCCGGCCTCAACGTGCTCTCCGTGGAGGCTTTCAGCCTCCTCCACATACCACTTGAGCGGCTCCGCCCAAGCAAGCCTTTTTTCGGGATCGGCGGCGGCTCCTCCAACCCCCTAGGACAGATCCGTCTCCCCGTGATTCGGCACACGCGACAACTACCGCACTGAGCTGATCGACTTCAACATCGCCCGCATCGGCTTGCCGTACGATGCCATCCTCGGGTACCCGACGCTGGCCCGGTTCATGGCAGCCACTCATCCTACCCACAACCTCATGAAGATGCCAGGAAGCAAGGACGTCCTCACCGTGGTGGGAGACACCAAGGAAGCCGTGACGGCCCTCAAGCTCGCCTTCAGGGCCATGGCGGCAACTCACCCAACCAACAAGGCAGTGTCAAGAACCAAGGGGGCTGCACCGACCAAGAAGAAGCAGATGTTCACTCAGGGTCAAGCCAAGACGAAGCAGATACCGGTGGACAAAGACGGGCCTCTGGCGCCACCTTTACCTTAGGCACCGACCTCGCCCCAGATCAAGAAAAAGAGTTGATGGACTTCTTGCGGGCGAACAGGGAAGCATTCGCCTGGGAACCCAAGCAGCTGGCTGGGGTCCCGAGAAAAGTGATCGAGCATCATCTGAGGGTGTGCCCCAACGTGCGCCATGTGAAGCAGAGGGCAAGGCGGCAATCCATGGAGAAGCAGTCCTTCATCATTCAGGAAACCTGCAAGCTGGAGGCAGCGGGCGTTATTCGTGAAGTCTGATATCCAGAGTGGTTGTCGAATCCGGTCGTCGTGCCGAAGAAAGGAGGGAAGGAGCGCATGTGTGTCGGCTTCACCAACCTCAACAAGGCTTGCCCTCAAGACCTGTTCCCGCTGCTGCGCATCGATCAGATTGTCGACTCCACCGCCGAGTGCGACCTGCTATGTTTCCTGGATGCGTTCTCAGGCTATCACCAGATCAAGATGGTGGTGGAAGATGAGGAGAAAACTGTTTTTTGACCCCATGTGGGGTGTACTGCTACACATGTATGCCATTCGGACTGCGCAACGCAGGAGCAACCTTCCAGCAACTGATGCACATCGGCTTGGGGCAATAGCTCGGGAGGAACGCTGAGGCCTACGTCGACGACATTGTGGTGAAGTCTCGGGAGGCAAGAACTCTGATTCAGGACCTGGAGGAGACCTTCGCGAGCCTACGCCAGGTGGACCTGCGGCTCAACTCGGAGAAGTGCGTGTTCTGTGTCCCTTCGGGCAAGCTGCTGGGCTTCCCCGTGTCTCACAGGGGGATCGAGGCCAACCAAGAGAAGGTCAAGGCAATTGAAGACATGAGCCCACCACAGAAGCTCAAGGAGATGCAGAAGCTAGCAGGTTGCGTGGCTTTGTTGGGGCGCTTCATCTCCAAGTTAGGGGAGCACGCATTGCCGTTCTTTAACCTGATGAAGAAGAAGGGTCCGTTCGAGTGGACCCTCGAGGCCGACCTGGCATTTCAAGACCTCAAGAGATACTTGACCAACCCACCGGTGATGGTAGCGCCTTGTCCTCACGAGCCCTTGGTACTCTACCTGTCTGCCACACCCCACTCCGCCAGCGCGGCATTGGTGGCCCTCAGGGAGGGGCCCGAGGTCGAGGACCCACCAAGTGGAGTTGTCAAGCCGGATGAGGAAGCTCAGCACCAAGGCGATGCTCCTGAGACAGCGGCTGCCCCTATAAGTCACCAAGCCCCAGGAGCTGGAAACCCGTAGGAAACACCTCAGTCCCTGGGAGCCAAAAACTCCGTCAGCTCTCCCACCCTTGTCGAGCACCCTGTGTACTTTGTCAGCACAGTCCTGCGAGATGCGAGGGCGCGATACCCCAAGCCTCAAAAGCTCTTGCTCGCGCTCCTGGTGGCCTCGCACAAGATGCGCCATTACTTCCAAGGTCACCCCATCAAGGTCATTTCAGCTTACCCATTGGAGAGAGTGCTCAGAAGCCCCAATGCTGCGGGAAGGGTCGCCGAATGGAACATCGAGCTGGAAGTGTTCGACCTGGAGTTCAGCACAACCAGAGTCATCAAGGGGGCTGCACTCGCTGACTTTGTGGCAGAATGGACCGACACCCCGGAGCTCGAAGCAGGCGAGAACTGATCTCTCTCGCCAGGAAGTGAAGCGCCAGATGGTTGGGTCATGTATTTCGATAGCGCGTTCGCACGACAGAGCGCAGGGGCTGTAGCCATACTCATCTCGCCCACTCAGGACAAGCTTTACTATGCCGTGCAGCTCTGCTTCCAGCGGGGCGAGAAGGTCTCCAACAACATCGCAGAGTACGAGGGTGTCATCGCTGGCCTCAAAGTGGCGGTGGCCATGGGAGTGAGGCGCATCACCATCAAGAGAGACTCACAGCTCTTCTTCAACTCCTCCAACAAGGTGTGAGAGCCAAAGGATGAGCACATGGAGGCACACCTCACAGAGGTGCACAAAATTGAGAAGAAATTCTTGGGCCTGGAGCTACAGCATGTGCCTCATGGAACCAACAAAGAGGCCAACGACATCGCCAGAAGAGCATCCAAGCGGGAGCCCCAAGAGCCTGGCATCTTCGCGGAGCGGCACTTCAAACCTTCGGAAGCACCTCCGCCTGCGGAGCCGACGCCGCCTCAGGAGGAGGTCCCCCAGCCACCAGCCTCGGGAGCCCCCGCCTGTGGCCCGACCTCGGGAGCGCGCCTCCTCTTAGCGCTCGAGCCTGAGGAGGGGTGCTGGACTAAGGAGTTCAAGGCGTACCTGATGCAAGGCACGTTGCTGGAGAAGGAGGAAGACGCGGAGCGTGTGGCCCGTCAGGCTATGGCATACTGCATTCAGGACGGTGAGCTATACAGGAAGCGGCCAAATGATGTTTCTCTGTGATGCATTTGCAGGGAACAGGGGAAAGAGTTGCTGGCTGACATACATGGCGGAGACTGCGGGCACCACTCGTCGTCGCGCACCCTGGTCGGCAAGGCTTTCTGTAGCGGGTTCTACTGGCCCACGACACTCAACGACGCAGCTGAGCTGGTGAAATCTTGCAAGGCCTGCCAGTTCCACGCCAAGCAGATCCACCAGCCTGCTCAGGACCTCCAGACTATCCCGCTCTCATGGCCGTTCGCGGTGTGGGGGCTGGATATCCTAGGTCCATTCCCTCGAGCGCCTGGAGGCTATCGCTACCTCTACGTCGCCATTCACAAATTCACCAAGTGGGCGGAAGTGGAAGCTGTCCGCACCATCCGAGCTGGGTCAGCAGTCAAGTTCATCAAGGGCCTAGTAAGCCCATTTGGAGTCCCTAATCACGTCATCACCGACAATGGCTCACAGTTCACTAGCAATCTCTTCAAAACATATTGTGCTAACCTTGGAACGTAGATCTGCTACGCCTCCGTGGCACACCCCAGGAGCAATGGCCAGGCCGAACGCGCCAACGTGGAGGTCTTCAGGGGTCTCAAGACAAGGACCTTCAAGAAGAAGCTTGAGGACTGCGGTAGGGGCTTGCACGATGAGCTCCAGTCTATGATGTGGTCCATCCGCACCACCGTCACTAGGCCGACAGGAGAAACCCCGTTCTTCCTCGTCTACGAAGCAGAAGCGGTTCTCCCACAAGAGGTCAGGCATCGCTCCACGCGGGTCCTGGAGTTTGATGAAATACAACAGTAGGCCATGCGGGGGTGGATCTCGTGCTAGGAATGCCACCGTGAAGCCTCGCTTTGAGCTGTGAGGTACCAGCAGGCACTGCGGCGGTACCACTACCGTAGCGTCCACTCTAGGACGCTCGAGGTCGGTGATCTTGTCCTGAGATGGATCCTCTCTAGGGAAGGGCCACACAAGCTCTCGCCCATGTGGGAGGGCCCGTTTCGGGTTGCCCACATGTCCAGGCCTGGCGCCGCGCCCCTGGAGACGTAGGACGATATCCCCATCTAGAACGCCTGGAACATCCAGCACCTCCGGAAGTTCTACCCATGAAGCAAGGCCTCGTGCTTGTGAAGCAAGGCCCAGTGCCTGTGAAGAATCTCCGCTCGTGACACTCTCACGTAATAATGAGTGGGAATGTACACGCCCCGGAGTCTTAGGAGTGCCGCCCTCAGGCCTCGGGGGCTCGCTCCCACGCCTAGTGGCAGCACTTAGCTCCGCGCTGGTGAGAAGACAAGAAGACTAGACTAGGTGCCAAATGCGGTTTTTCATTTGCTTTCCGCAGTTGATTTGCCCCCTCTTTTAAAGTGAGAATTGGTTTTCTGGTGTTCCTTGCTGGCCTGGTTTCATTGTCCTTGTTTCCTCCCTTTCTGCCCTCGGTTCCTCATTTTTGACCTATTCTCTCCCTCGCGTGCCTCGTGAGGGGGCTAGAGAGGCGCCCTCGTGAATGTTTTTGTTTTCTTGTCTTTTGCAAGGCACCCTCGCTCGAGCTCTCAAGCTAGCGCACCCTTCTCAGTCCGTGCCCCCCGGGTACCGCGACGCGAAGAACAGGGTTACGGCCGGCAGTGCCTACGATCAGGGTCTGGAAGAATAAGGTTTTCCTAGAAATTTTTTGCAGTTCTCAGGCGCCTCCCGAGCACAGGAGACCTCGTCAGGCATTGGGGAACGCACGTATTACGAGGCAGAATCTACCCCAGGCACAGCAAGCTAAGTCATTCTATGCGCATACATAAAACATGACGCTATAACACAACACATGAATGATAAACATAGCACAGCCACTTAGAAACCATAATTGTTGCACGCCCTAGCAGGGCCCCATACTTGTCTCTCTCTAATGCAGAAAGGGAAGGAAGAACGAAACAAAAGAGGAACATGCTCCCACAACACGCTGCGAGGACGGGCTCGTGGCGCTCTCCCGAGCTTAGCTAGACCCCTCCTCGCGCTTCACCGGAGCGCGGCGGCGAGTCAACCCGCTGCCACGTTCGAAGCGGGCGTGGCGACTGGTCATAGCCGCCACTGCTGGAGCTGTTGTCGGATGAGGAGCCGCCGTAGCTAGATGAGCCATGGCCAGCACCAAGGACAAAGCCGCCCTCCTCCTTGTCACGACCATCGCCAAGGCTGAGCACCTCGTCGCCGTCGTTTTCCTCCAGCTCCCGATGCGGTGACAATCTTCCCCAAATACCCTCACGAAGAGGGTCGCATTGCTGTCGTACTTGAAGTGGAGGGCACACCGCCTGCCCAGTCCGCGCGCGCGGGAGAACGTCTGCTAGCCACGGGCCAGGACCGCATTACCCGCGGCGGAGACCTCGATCGTGACCCAAGAAGCTTTGCTACAGCAGCTGTCCACCTGCAGCCAAAGACCACCTGCACCAGTGGCTGGCAGCTCATCAACAAAGAAGCACGGGAGCTAAAGCCAAGTGCCGGCCGGGTTATCCGACCACACGATGAACTCCGGCATCACCTCCGCCAAATGGAAGTGCAGCTGAGGAGGCCGCGCAACCATGGCATGCCTCACCTCATCAACAGGAGTGCCACGACTTGGGCGGCTGCCGCCACCAGAAGAGGCGCTGCCGCGGCCGCGAGTGGCCACGACGGGGGTCACAGCGTGTTTGTGGGGACGACCGCGCCCCCTCTTGGGAGGTGGAGAGCCGGGCCCCTCCTGGCGAGCCTTGCCCTTCTCTGCTGCTGAGAGCCTCTTTGTAGGCGCCATGGGTGTCGCTGTTGGCAGTGAAGCAAGGAAGAAGAAGGAGCGGGAGAAGCAAAGGAAGAAATGGGTGATGGGGGTCCGCTCCTCTACCCATTTATAGCCAAGGGGAGGCCAACCGCTGGCCTCCATGATCTAAGGTAATAATGACCTTTTTTGCATGCAGCAGGGACTCATCAAGTCGGGCAGTTGCCGAGGCGGCGTGGGGAAGCAGAGACGCCCACGTCCAATCAATCGCCATGCGTCGAGCAGGGCCGCAGGCTGTTGGGGCCCGTGGCGCTCCACACTTGCCCTTTAGCTTCTCCTCAAAGCCAAGCCCGAGCGCGCCTTGGGCCCGGGAGCTACTATCGGCGTTCTAGGAATGGGGGTCCCCAGACTAGCCTGTCTGCGGCCCGCAATGTGGCTCCACCAGCGGCCCCGTACGGCCCATCTTCACCAGCAAACATTCAAGACCCTCGCGAGGGGCCGAGCCTCGTGAGGTGGACGATGCAAGACCTCCTCAGGGGCGGCCTCACCAGGTTGGCTCATGAGGGGCGGAGAGATCAAGGCAAGGGACACCTCGCGAGGTTCCTGTGACGCAAGTCATGACGACTGGAACCAGGCGGGCGCCAGCACGCGCAGTGTCCTCCTTTCCTCTTTGGTGCTAAAGGGGCAAGCACAGACGAGGAGTCCCGAGGCATCTGGAAAAGATTTCCATATCGGTGCAACAAGACCAAGACCAGCAGGACAGCAAGACAGAGGTCATCGTGGAGCCCAAGACGGCGTCACCACCAGAGCCTTTGGCAGGCGAAGACTACTTCTGTCAGGACAGCTTGTACTAGTTGTCTCCCTTCGAATTCGGCCGTTGTGGGATCCCTTCCCGCTCAATATTTGGGAAGAGGACCAGGGCCACTATAAATAGGACTAGCCACCACCATAGGAGGGAGAGGGGATTCCAATCTTTAACCACACAAGCACACCAAGCACAAGAACACCTATCCTCGCGAGCCTGTTCTCCCCTTGTACTGTTCATCCTCATCCCAAGAGGCAATCCACCACACCACACTGGAGTAGGGTATTACACCACAACGGTGGCCCGAAACAGTATAAATCTTGTGTCTCATGTTCTTTGGGTTAGTCGAGCTAGGCCATGAGATCGTAGATTGCACGAGCTAGGGAGGTGGAGAGATCTTCGTGCACACCCGAGTGTTCGAACCTCAAGGGTTTTGCCGGAACCCGAAATCTGACAGAATGGTGAACATCACTATGTTGATCACATCTACTATATGATTCACGATCGACCTTTCGGTCTCAGTGTTCCGAGGCCGTATCTGCACATGCTAGGCTCGTTAAGTTTAACCTGAGTATTCTACTTGTGCAAAACTGGCTTGCACCCGTTGTATGTGAACGTAGAGCTTATCACACACGATCATCACTCGGTGTCTCGTTACGACGAACTGTAGCAATAGTGCATACTCAGGGAGAACACTTATACCTTGAAATTTAGTGAGAGATCATCTTATAATGCTACTCCTGTACTTAGCAAAATAAGATGCATAAAGGATAAACATCACATGCAATCAATATAAGTGATATGATATGGCCATCATCATCTTGTGCCTTTGATCTCCATCTCCAAAGCACCGTCATGATCACCGTTGTCACCGGGTTGACACCTTGATCTCCATCGTAGCATCGTTGTCGTCTCACCAACTATTGCTTCTATGACTATCGCTACCACTTAGTGATAAAGTAAAGCAATTACATGGTGATTGCATTTCATACAATAAAGAGACAACCATATGGCTCCTGCCAATTGCCGATAACTTCTACAAAACATGATCATCTCATACAACAATTTGTATACCGTCACGTTTTGACCATATCACATGAACATGCCCTGCAAAAACAAGTTAGACGTCCTCTACTTTGTTGTTGCAAGTTTTATGTGGCTACTACGGGCTTCTAGCAAGAACCGTTCTTACCTACGCATCAAAACCACAATGATTTTTCGTCAAGAGTGCTATTTTAACCTTCAACAAGGACCGGGCGTAGTCAAAACTTGATTCAACTAAAGCTGGAGAAACAGACACCCACTAGCCACCTGTGTGTGAAGCACGGCGGTAGAACCAGTCTCATGAACGCGGTCATGTAATGTCGGTCTGGGCCGCTTCATCCAACAATACTGCGGAATCAAAGTATGACATGATGGTAAGCAGTATGACTTTTATCGCCCACAACTCTTTGTGTTCTACTCATGCATATAACATCTACGCATAGACCTGGCTCGGATGCCACTATTGGGGAACATAGTATTTCAAAAAAATCACCTACGATCACACAAGATCTATCTAGGGGATGCATAGCAACGAGAGGGGAGAGTGTGTCTACGTGATAACCCACAAGTATAGGGGGTCGCAACAGTTTTTGAGGGTAGAGTATTCAACCCAAATTTATTGATTCGACACAAGGGGAGCCAAAGAATATTCTCAAGTATTAGCAGCTGAGTTGTCAATTCAACCACACCTGGAAACTTAATATCTATAGCAAAGTGTTTAGTAGCAAAGTAATATGATAGTAGTGATAACGGTAACAAAAGGTAACGGTAGTAAAAGCCAATGTTTTTGGTATTTTGTAGTGATGATAGCAATAGCAATGGAAAAGTAAATAAGCGAAGAACAATATATGGAAAGCTCGTAGGCAATCGATCGATGATGGAGAATTATGCCGGATGCGGTTCATCATGTAGCAGTCATAACCTAGGGTGACACAGAACTAGCTCCAGTTCATTGATATAATGTAGGCATGTATTCCGAATATAGTCATACGTGCTTATGGAAAAGAACTTGCATGACATCTTTTGTCCTACCCTCCCATTGCACCGGCGTCCTTACAGAAACTAAGAGATATTAAGGCATCCTTTTAATAGAGAACCGGAACAAAGCATTAACACATAGTGAATACATGAACTCCTCAAACTACGGTCATCACCGATAAGTACCCCGATTATTGTCACTTCAGGGTTAACGGATCATAACACATAATAGGTGACTATAGACTTGCAAGATAGGATCAAGAACACTCATATATTGATGAAAACATAATAGGTTCAGATATGAAATCATGGCACTCGGGCCCTAATGACAAGCATTAAGCATAGCAAAGTCATAGCAACATCAATCTCAGAACATAGTGGACACTAGGGATCAAACCCTAACAAAACTAACTCGATTACATGATAGATCCCATCCAACCCATCACCGTTCAGCAAGCCTATGATGGAATTACTCACGCACGGCGGTGATCATCATGAAATTGGTGATGGTGGATGGTTGATGATGACAATGGCGACGGATTCCCCTCACCGGAGCCCCGAACGGACTCTAGATCAGCCCTCCCGAGAGGTTTTTGGGCTTGGCGGCAGCTCCGTATCGTAAAACGTGATGATTTCTTCTCCTTGATTTTTTCTCATCGAAACTCAATATATGGAGGTGGAGTTGGAGTCGGAGAGGCAACAGGGGGCCCACGAGGTAGGGGGGCGCGCCCTAGGGGGGCAGGCGCGCCCCCACCCTCGTGGCAAGGTGGTGGGCCCCCTGGCCTTCATCTTTGGCAGGCATTTATCTTATTTTCTGAAAAGTGTCTCCATGAAGTTTTAGGTCATTCCGAGAATGTTTGATCTTGCACATAAATAACACCATGGTAATTCTGCTAAAAACAGCGTCAGTCCGGGTTAGTTCCATTCAAATCATGCAAGTCAGAGTCCAAAATAAGGGCAAAAGTGTTTGGAAAAGTAGATACATTGGAGACATATCAACTCCCCCAAGCTTAAACCTTTGCTTGTCCTCAAGTAATTCAGTTGACAAACTGAAAGTGATAAAGAAAAACTTTTACAAACTCTGTTTGCTCTTGTTGTTGTAAATATGTAAAGCCAGCATTCAAGTTTTCAGCAAAGATTATAACTAACCACATTCTCATTAACGCATAGGTCTCAAGTTACTCATGTGAATAGCATAATCAACTAGCGAGCCACAATAATAAAACTCGGATGACAACACTTTCTCAAAAAAATCATAATATGATATAACAAGGTGGTATCTCACTAGCCGTTTCTGAGACCGCAAAACATAAATGCAGAGCACCTTTAAAGACCAAGGACTGACTAGACATTGTAATTCATGGTAAAAGAGATCCAATCAAGTCATACTCAATGTAAACTAACAATAATGAATGCAAATGACAGCGGTGCTCTCCAACTGGTGCTTTTTAATAAGAGGATGATGACTCAGCATAAAAGTAAATAGATAGGCCCTTCGCAGAGGGAAGCAATGATTTATAGAGGTGCCAGAGCTCGGTTTTGAAATAGAGGTGAATAATATTTTGAGCTGTATACTTTCATTGTCAACATAACAACCAAGATATGGCGATATCTTCCATGATACACACATTATAGGCGGTTCCCAAATAGAATCGTAAAGTTTATGCTCCCCCTTCCACCACAAGCATCAATCCATGGCTTGCTCGAAACAACGAGTGCCTCCAACTAACAAGAGTCCCAGGGGGAGTTTTGTTTGCAATTATTTTGATTTAGTTTGCATAAAGCATGGCACTGGGCATCCCGGTGACCAGCCATTTATCTCGTGAGTGAGGAGCGGAGTCCACTCCTCTTGAGAATAACCCGCCTAACATGGAAGATACAGACAACCCTAGTTGATACATGAGCTATTCGAGCATACAAAACAGGATATTTATTTGAAGGTTTAGATTTTGGCACATACAAATTTACTTGGAACGGTAGGTAGATACCGTATATAGGTAGGTATAGCGGACTCATGTGGAATAACTTTGGGGTTTAAGGAGTTTGGATGCACAAGCAGTATTCCCGCTTAGTACATGTGAAGGCTAGCAAAAGACTGGGAAGCGACCAGCTAGAGAGCGACAACAATCATGAACATGCATTAAAATTAATCAACACTGAATGCAAGCATGAGTAGGATATAATCCACCATGAACATAAATATCGTGAAGGCTATGTTGATTTTGTTTCAACTACATGCGTGAGCATGTGCCAAGTTAAGTCACTTAAATCATTCAGCAGAGGATACCACCCTATCATACCACATCATAACCATCTCAATAGCAGTTTGGCACGCAAGGTAAATCATTTTAACTCATAGCTAATCAAGCATGGCACAAGAAACTATGATCTCTAGTTGTCATTGCAAACATGTTCATTCATAATAGGCTGAATCAGGAACGATGAACTAATCATATTTACAAAAACAAAAGAGGTCGAGTTCATACCAGCTTTTCTCATCTCAGCCAGTCCATCATATATCATCATAATTGCCCTTCACTTGCACGACCAAACGATGTGAATAATAATAATAGTGCACGTGCATTGGACTAAGCTGGAATCTGCAGGCATTCAATAAACAGGAGAAGACAAGGCAATATGGGCTCTTTTGTCAGATCAACAATAATGCATATAAGAGCCACCTCAACAATTTAATTATGGTCTTCTCCTATCGACCCCCAAAGAAAAGAAAAGAAATAAAACTATTTACACGGGAAAGCTCCCAACAAGCAAAAGAAGAACAGGAAATCTTTTTGGGTTTTCTTTTTAATTACTACTACAAGCATGGAAAGTAAACCAATTAAAAGCTACAACTAATTTTTTTGGTTTTTTTAGGTTTATTAAACACACAAGAAGAAAGCATAAAAAGGAAATTAAACTAGCATGGATGATACAATGAAAAAGTATGACCACCGACATTTAGCAATGAGTGTGTGAGCATAAATCTAATGTCGGTGAGAAATACGTACTCCCCCAAGCTTAGGCTTTTGGCCTAAGTTGGTCTATGGCCACGGCTGGCCTAGCGGATATCCATAATAATAGTTGTTGGGGTCATACTGTGATGCTGCAGCTATCGCCTGCTGAGCTGCAGCGTGGCAACGAGCAGCCTCCTCTCTCCTCTCGTACTCATCTGCCTCCTCTCTGGTAATAGTATATCCTCCTCTTGCCTGATAATGAAAGAAAGTAGGAGCAAGGAGAGTAGACAGCACGGCATGTGTCAAAGATTAGTCGATACTAGAGAGGTGATTCGTTCCTCTCGACAAACTGTTGGTGAACCATAGCATTAAAATCTAGATAGGCAGGAGCTAATTCAATATCATCTTCGCGCACATCTATACCAAGTAAATTAGCTACGCGGGTTGCATAAATTCCACCAAAGAAATCTCCATTACGTCTATTAAGATGCAACCTACGTGCAACAATGGCTCCCAAATTATATGATTTGTCTCCTAACACAGCACTCCTAAGAATACTGAGGTCAGGGACACACACGTGACATGCTTCATCTTTACCATTTATGCATCTGCCTATGAAGAGAGCAAAATAATGTATAGCAGAAAGTGAATGCTCCCTATGGTAGCTTGTTTAATATCTCTAGATTCTCCCACAGTTATATCAGCAAGAAAATCTCTAAATTCAGATTTGCGAGGATCCCTTATACTACCCCATTGTGGAAGTATGCATGCAGTGGTAAAATCCTCTAAGTCCATGGTATAAGATTTATCACAAAGATCAAACAGGACAGTTGGAGAATTACGTGAAGTGGAAAATTCAAACCTCCTCACAAAGGAGCTAGTGAGCTCATGATACTGACTGCACTTCTCTTCCTTGAAGCTCACGAGATCAACGTTACGCAAATATGCATTGAATTATTCTTTAATTCCCGCTTGATCCATAAAATTTTCAGAAGGCCACTCACAAGGACGCACTGGAGCGTCTCTCGGTGGCTCTTCGTCTGCATCACGCATTGCAAGCATGGGTCCTTGCTTCTTTGAAGAACCACCTTGGAACATTTTCCTAAGCATTTTTCCTCCTCTGAAAAATTCTGAATTTTTTTAGTAACTTCAAAATAAAAGTAAACCAAACTCAATAATATTGATAGCAACTACTCCTACAAGTTCCTAGGGCCTATATCATGCATCAAAACTACTTTTGACCATATAAATTTGACATGCAAGCTCAAGAACAGGATCACCTAAGCAGCAAAAATTTGCAATGAATAAAGTACTAGAACAAAAACTAATTGGACCAATGGAGGAGTCACATACCAAGGAACAATCTCCCCAAGCAGTTTTGTGAGAGGTGCTTTGAGCAAGGAGATCGAAAATGGCAGCAAGATGAGCTAGAACTCGTGCTTGAGCTAGTTATTCGTGTTTGTGGGAGGAAGATGAAGTGTGTGGGTGCAGGAATAAGTGGAGGAGGGCCACCGTGGGCCCACGAGGTAGGGGGCGCGCCCTCCACCCTCGTGGCACGGTGGTTGACCCCCCTGGTGTGTTCTTTGTTCCATAAATTCTCAAATATTCTAGAAAAAATCATATTTAATTTCATGGCATTTGGAGAACTTTTATTTTCGAGGTAGTTTTATATTGCACGGATAATCAGATAACAGACAGAAAATTATTTATTTTTATTTTATTTATTATAAATAATAGAGAGTAAAAGTGGGGTACAGAAGGTTGTGCCTTCTAGTTTCATCCATCTCATGATCATCAAAAGGAATCCACTAACAAGGTTGATCAAGTCTTGTTAACGAACTCATTTCGAATAACATGGAACCGGAGAAATTTCGAATAACACTATGTTACCTCAATAGGGAAATGCACCTCCCCAATAATAAGAATAATCATATTTCTTCTTGACAGTAGGAAGAGGAAATTGAAAACCTCCAAATATAATCAATGGAATTTTTCCAATGTAGTTGATACTATGAACTTGAGGTTGTTTCCTCGGAAAGTGTACCGTATGCTCATTACCATTAACATTAAAAGTGACATTGCCTTTAGTGCAATCAATAACAACCCCTGCAGTTTTCAAAAAGGGTCCTACAAGAATAATAGACATACTATCATCCTCGAGAATATCAAGAATAACAAAGTCCGTTAGAATAGTAACATTTGCAACTACAATAGGCACATCCTCAAAAATACCGACAGGTATAGTAGTTGATTTATCAGCCATTTGCAAAGATATTTTAGTAGGTGTCAACTTATTTAAATCAAACTACGATATAAATAGAGAGGCATAACACTAACACCGGCTCCAAGATCACATAAAGCAGTTTTAACATAGTTTCTTTTAATAGAGCATGGTATAGTGGGTACTCCTGGATCTCCAAGTTTCTTTGGTATTCCACCCTTAAAAGTGTAATTAGCAAGCATGGTGGAAATTTCAGCTTCCGGTATCTTTCTTTTATTTGTAATAATATCTTTCATATACTTAGCAAAAGGATTGGTTTTGAGCATGTTAGTTAATCGCATACGCAAAAAGATAGGTCTAATCATTTCAGCAAAGCGCTCAAAATCCTCATCATCCTTTTTCTTGGATGGTTTGGGAGGAAAAGGCATGGATTTCTGAACCCAAGGCTCTCTTTCTTTACCATGTTTCCTAGCAACAAAGTATTTCTTATCATAACATTGATTCTTTGATTGTGGGTTATCAAGATCAACAGCAGGTTCAATTTCTATGTCATTATCATTACTAGGTTGAGCATCATCATGAACATTATCATTAACATTATCACTAGTTTCAGGTTCATTACAAGATTATGTTTCAGCATCAGAAATAAAAATATCATTTGGATTCTCAGGTGTTTCAACAATAGGATCACTAGAAGCATGCAAAGTCCTATCATTTTTCTTTTTCTTCTTTTTAGAAGAACTAGGTGCATCTATATTATTTCTCTGAGAATCTTGCTCAATTCTCTTAGGGTGGCCTTCAGGATACAAAGGTTCATGAGTCATTCTACCAGTTCTAGTAGCCACTCTAACAGCATAATCATTATCTTTACTATTCAATTCATTGAGCAAATCATTTTGAGCTTTAAGTAATTGTTCTACTTGGGTGGTACCCATAGAAGCATGTTTACTAATAAGTTTAAGTTCACTTTCAACATTAGCCATATAATCACCCAAGTGTCCAAGCATATTTGAATTTTATTTCAATCGTCTACCAAAATATGCATTAAATCTTCTTGCTTAGCCACAAATTTATCAAACTCATCTAAGCATGGGCTAGCAAATTTAGTAAATGGGATTACAGCTTTATCATATCTATAGAGAGAATTTACCTTTACTACCTGTGTCGGGTTATCAAGACCATGAGTTTCTTCGATAAGTAAAGGATTTGGATTATATGTTTCTTCAACGGGCAGTAAATTAAGACCATGTATTTCTTCAATAGGAGGTAAATTCTTAACATCTTCAGCTTTAATACCTTTTTATTTCATAGACTTCTTTGCCTCTTGCATATCTTCAGGACTGAGAAATAGAATACCCCTCTTCTTCGGAGTTGGTTTAGGAATAGGCTCGGGATATGGCTCCGGAGGTGTCCAATTATTTTCATTTGTCAACATATTATTCAATAGAATTTCAGCTTCATCCGGTGTTCTTTCCCTAAAAATAGAACCAGCACAACTATCCAGGTAATCTCTGGAGGCATCGGTTAGTCCATTATAAAAGATATCAAGTATTTCATTTTTCTTAAGAGGATGATCAGGCAAAGCGTTAAGTAATTGGAGAAGCCTCCCCCAAGCTTGTGGGAGACTCTCTTCTTCAATTTGCACAAAATTATATATATCCCTTAGAGCAGCTTGTTTCTTATGAGTAGGGAAATATTTAGCAGAGAAGTAATAAATCATATCTTCGGGGCTACGCACACAACCAGGATCAGGAGAATTAAACCATATCTTAGCATCACCCTTTAATGAGAATGGAAATATTTTAAGGATATAAAAGTAGCAAGTTCTCTCATCTTTAGTGAACAGGGTAGCTATATCATTCGGTTTAGTAAGATGTGCCACAACAGTTTCAGATTCATAAGCATGAAAAGGATCAGATTCAACCAAAGTAATTATATCAGGATCAACAGAGAATTCATAATCCTTATCAGTAACAAAGATAGGTGAAGTAGCCAAAGCAGGGTCATGTTTCATTCTATCATTTAGAGATTGCTTTTAAGTTCAGTTCTATTTCTGCAAGCTAAAATAGCTACAGAAGCATCTTTCATCATCACTTTCATTAGTGCCATCAGATTCAATATTTTCAATTTCTCTAGCCCTAGCAAGTTGTTCATCAAGAAAAGCACTAAGTGGCACAGTAATATCATGCATAGAGGTAGTTTCATCATAAGTATCATGCATAATAGAAGTGGCGTCATCAATAACATGCGACATATCAGAACGAATAGCAGAAGCAGGTGTAGGTGTCGCAAGCTTACTCAAAACAGAAGGTGAATCAAGTGCAGAGCTAGATGTCAGTTCCTTACCTCTCCTCGTAGTTGAGGGATAGATCTTGGTTTTTGGATCTCTCAAATTCTTCATAATGATAAGCAGATATATATCCCAAGTGACTCAAAGAATAGAGCTATGCTCCCTGGCAACAGCGCCAGATCAGATTCAATATTTTCAATTTCTCTAGCCCTAGCAAGTTGTTCATCAAGAAAAGCACTAAGTGGCACAGTAATATCATGCATAGAGGTAGTTTCATCATAAGTATCATGCATAATAGAAGTGGCGTCATCAATAACATGCGACATATCAGAACGAATAGCAGAAGCAGGTGTAGGTGTCGCAAGCTTACTCAAAACAGAAGGTGAATCAAGTGCAGAGCTAGATGTCAGTTCCTTACCTCTCCTCGTAGTTGAGGGATAGATCTTGGTTTTTGGATCTCTCAAATTCTTCATAATGATAAGCAGATATATATCCCAAGTGACTCAAAGAATAGAGCTATGCTCCCTGGCAACAGCGCTAGAAAATGGTCTTGATAACCCACAAGTATAGGGGATCGCAACAGTTTTCGAGGGTAGAGTATTCAACCCAAATTTATTGATTCGACACAAGGGGAGCCAAAGAATATTCTCAAGTATTAGCAGCTGAGTTTCAATTCAACCCCACCTGGAAACTTAATATCTGTAGCAAAGTGTTTAGTAGCAAAGTAATATGATAGTAGTGATAACAGTAACAAACGGTAACGGTAGTAAAAGCAATGTTTTTGGTATTTTGTAGTGATGATAGCAATAGCAACGGAATAGTAAATAAGCGAAGAACAATATATGGAAAGCTCGTAGGCAATGGATCGGTGATGGAGAATTATGCCGGATGTGGTTCATCATGTAGCAGTCATAACCTAGGGTGACATAGAACTAGCTCCAGTTCATTGATATAATGTAGGCATGTATTCCGAATATAGTCATACGTGCTTATGGAAAAGAACTTGCATGACATCTTTTGTCCTACCCTCCCGTGGCAGCGGGGTCCTTACGGAAACTAAGGGATATGAAGGCCTCCTTTTCATAGAGAACCGGAACAAAGCATTAACAAATAGTGAATAACTCCTCAAACTACGGTCATCACCGGTAAGTATCCCGATTATTGTCACTTCGGGGTTAACGGATCATAACACATAATAGGTGACTATAGACTTGCAAGATAGGATCAAGAACACTCATATATTGATGAAAACATAATAGGTTCAAATCTGAAATCATGGCACTCGGGCCCTAGTGACAAGCATTAAGCATAGCAAAGTCGTAGCAACATCAATATCAGAAAATAGTGGACACTAGGGATCAAACCCCAACAAAACTAACTCGATTACATGATAGAAACCATCCAACCCATCACCGTCTAGCAAGCCTACGATGGAATTACTCACGCACGGCGGTGAGCATCATGAAATTTGTGATGGAGGATGGTTGATGATGGCGATCACGACGGATTCCCCTCTCCGGAGCCCCGAACAGACTCCATATCAGCCCTCCCGAGAGGTTTTAGGGCTTGGCGGCGGCTCCGTATCGTAAAATGCGATGATTTCTTCTTCCTGATTTTTCTCTCATCGAAACTCAATATATGGAGGTGGAGTTGGAGTCGGAGACGCAACAGGGGGCCCACGAGGTAGGGGGCGCGCCCCCCACCCTCGTGGCAAGGCGGTGGGCCCTTGGCCTTCATCTTTGGCAGGTATTTTTCTTAATTTCTGAAAAGTGTCTCCGTGAAGTTTCAGGTCATTCCGAGAATGTTTGATCCTGCACATAAATAACACCATGGTAATTCTGCTGAAAACAGCGTCAGTCCGGGTTAGTTCCATTCAAATCATGCAAGTTAGAGTCCAAAACAAGGGCAAAAGTGTTTGGAAAAGTAGATACGTTGGAGACGTATCACTACGTACCCTCGTAGACCGAAAGCGGAAGCGTTTAGTAACGCGGTTGATGTAGTCGAACGTCTTCGTGATCCAACCGATCCAAGTACCGAACATATGGCACCTCCGCGATCTGCACACGTTCAGTTAGTGACGTGCCTCGAATTCTTGATCTAGTTGATGCTGAGGGAGAGTTACGTCAGCACGACGGCATGGTGACGGTGATGATGAAGTTACCGATGCAGGGCTTCGCCTAAGCATTACAACGATATGATCGAGGTGTGTAACTCAGGAGGGGGGCACCGCACATGGCTAAAAGATCAACTTGTGTGTCTATGGGGTGCCCCCCTCCCACATATATAAAGGGGGGAGGGAGGAGGACGACGGCCAAGGGGTGGCGCGCCCAAGGGGAGAGTCCTTCTCCAAGTTGAATTCGCCCCCCCCCCTTTCCTATTCCCACAAGGAGAAGGGTGGAAGGAAGAGGAGAAGAGAAGGAAAGGGGGGCCGCCCCCACCCCAACCCTAGTCCAATTCGGTTTGGGCTAGGGGGCGCACCGCTCCCTGGGTTGCCTCCTCTCTTCCACCACTAGGCCCATGAAGCCCAATAACTTCCCGGGGGGGGGGGGGGGGGTCCGGTAACCCCCGGTACTCCGAAACTCATCCGAAACGACCCAAACCATTCCAGTGTCCGAATGTAATCTTCCAATATATTAATATTTATGTCTCGACCATTTTGAGACTCCTTGTCATGTCCGTGATCTCATCCGGGACTCCGAACAACCTTCGGTCATCAAATCACATAACTCATAATATAAATCGTCATCGAACGTTAAGCGTGCGGACCCTACGGGTTCGAGAACTATGTAGACATGACCGAGACACATCTCCGGTCAATAACCAATAGCGGAACCTGGATGCTCATATTGGTTCCTACATATTCTACAAAGATCTTTATCGGTCAAACCGCATACCAGCATACGTTTTTCCCTTTGTCATCGCTATGTTACTTTCCTGAGATATGATCGTCGATATCATCATACCTAGTTCAATCTCGTTACCGACAAGTCTCTTTACTCGACAAAACCTTCTGATTGCATTATATACAACTCTTCTTTAAGATATCCATTAAGGAATGCAGTTTTGACATCCATTTGCAAAATTTCATAATCATAAAATGCGGCAATTAATAACATGATTCGGCAGACTTAAGCATCGCTACGGGTGAGAAGGTCTCATCGTAGTCAACTACTTGAACTTGTCAAAAACCTTGTGCAACAAGTCGAGCTTTGTAGCCAGTAATATTACCGTCGGCGTCGGTCTTCTTCTTGAAGATCCATTTATTCTCTATGGCTTGCCGACCATTGGGCAAGTCAACCAAAGTCCACACTTTGTTCTCATACATGGATCCCATCTCAGATTTTGTGGCATCAAGCCATTTTGCGGAATCTGGGCTCATCATCGCTTCCTCATAGTTAGTAGGTTCGTCATGGTCAAGTAACATGACCTCCAGAATAGGATTACCGTACCACTCTGGTGCGGATCTTGCTCTGGTTGACCTATGAGGTTCGGTAGTAACTTTATCAGAAGTTTCATGATGATCATCGTTAGCTTCCTCACTAATTGGTGTAGGAATCACTGGAACTGATTTCTGTGATGAACTACATTCCAATAAGGGAGAAGGTACAGTTTCCTCATCAAGCTCTACTTTCCTCCCACTCACCTCTTTCCAGAGAAACTCCTTCTCTAGAAAGGATCCATTCTTAGCAAAGAATATCTTGCCTTCGGATCTGTGATAGAAGGTGTACCCAATAGTTTCCTTTGGGTATCCTATGAAGACACATTTCTCCAATTTGGGTTCGAGCTTATCAGGTTGAAGCTTTTTCACATAAGCATAGCAGCCCCAAACTTTAAGAAATGACAACTTGGTTTCTTGCCAAACCACAATTCCTATGGTGTCGTCTCAACGGATTTCGATCGTGCCCTATTTAATGTGAATGCAGCCGTCTCTAAAGCATAACCCCAAAACAATAGCGGTAAATCCGTAAGAGACATCATAGATGGCATCATATCTAATAAAGTGCAGTTACGACGTTCGGACACACCATTACGCTGTGGTGTTCTAGGTGGCGTGAGTTGCAAAACTATTCCACATTGTTTCAAATAAAGAGCAAACTCATAACTCAAATATTCACCTCCATAATTAGATCGTAGAAACTTAATTTTCTTGTTACAATTATTTTCCACTTCACTCTGAAATTCTTTGAACTTTTCAAATGTTTCAGACTTATGTTTCATCAAGTAGATATACCCATATCTGCTCAAATCATCTGTGAAGTTCAGAAAATAACGGTACCCAGCTTTAGCATCAACACTCAACGAACCGCATACATCAGTATGTATTATTTCCAATAAGGCTGTTGCTCGCTCCATTGTTCTGGAGAACGGAGTCCTAATCAAGTGATTCCAAAAGCCCATCAGCATGGAGTTTCTTCATGCGCTTTACACCAATATGACTTAAACAGCAGTGCCACAAATAAGTTGCACTATCATTATTAAACTTATATCTTTTGGCTTCAATACTATGAATATGTGTATCTCTACTATCGAGATTCAATAAAAATAGACCACTCATCAAGGGTGCATGACCATAAAAGATATTACTCATATAAATAGAACAACCATTATTCTCTGATTTAAATGAATAACCGTATTGCATCAAACAAGATCCAGATATAATGTTCATGCTCAACGCTGGCACCAAATAACAATTATTCAGGTCTAATACTAATCTCGAAAGTAGATGTAGAGGTAGCGTGCCGACGGCGATCACATTGACTTTTGGACCATTTCCCACGCGCATCGTCACCTCGTCCTTAGCCGATCTTCGTTTAATCCGTAGCCCCTGTTTCGAGTTGCAAATATGAGCAACAGAACGAGTATCAAATACCCAGGCGCTACTACGAGCATTAGTAAGGTACACATCAATAACATGTATATCAAATGTACCTTTCACTTTTCCATCCTTCTTATCCACCAAATACTTGGGGCAGTTCTGCTTCCAGTGACCAGTCCCTTTGCAGTAGAAGCACTCAGTCTCAGGCTTAGGTCTAGACTTGGGCTTCCTCACTTGAGCAGCAACTTGCTTGTCATTCTTCTTGAAGTTCCCCTTCTTCCCTTTGCCCTTCTTCTTGAAACTAGTGGTCTTGTTGACCATCAACACTTGATGCTCCTTCTTGATTTCTACCTCCGTAGCCTTTAGCATTGCAAAGAGCTCGGGAATTGTCTTATCCATCCCATGCATATTATAGTTCATCATGAAGCTTTTGTAGCTTGGTGGCAGTGATTGAAGAACTCTGTCAATGACACTATCATCAGGAAGATTAACTCCCAGTTGAGTCAAGTGGTTGTGGTACCCAGACATTCTGAGTATATGTTCACCGACAGAACTATTCTCCTCCATTTTGCATATGTAGGATTCATTAGAGACTTCATATCTCTCAATACGGGCATTTGCTTGAAATATTAACTTCAACCCCTGGAACATCTCATATGCTCCATGATGTTCAAAACGTCGTTGAATTCCTGATTCTAAGCTGTAAAGCATGGCACACTGAACTATCGAGTAGTCATCAGCTTTGCTCTGCCAGACGTTCATAACATCTGGTGTTGCTCCTGTAGCGGGATTTGCACCTAGCGGTGCTTCCAGGACGTAATTCTTGTGTGCAACAATGAGGATAATCCTCAAGTTACGGACCCAGTCCGTGTACTTGCTACCATCATCTTTCAACTTAGCTTTCTCCAGGAATGCATTAAATTCAAAGGAACAGTAGCATGGGCCATTTATCTACAACAACCTAGACATGCAAAATACTATCTGGTACTAAGTTCGTGATAAATTAAAGTTCAATTAATCATATTACTTAAGAACTCCCACTTAGATAGACATCCCTCTAGTCATCTAAATGATCACGTGATCCATATCAACTAAACCATGTCTGATCATCACGTGAGATGGAGAAGTTTTCAATGGTGAACATCACTATGTTGATCACATCTACTATATGATTCACGCTCGACCTTTCAGTCTCAGTGTTCCAAGGCCATATCTGCATATGCTAGGCTCATCAAGTTTAATCTAAGTGTTCTGCTTGTGCAAAACTGGCTTGCACCCATTGTATGTGAACGTAGAGCTTATCACACCCGATCATCACGTGGTGTCTCGGCAGGATGAACTGTAGCAACGGTGCATACTCAGGGAGAACACTTATACCTTGAAATTTAGTGAGAGATCATCTTATAATGCTACCACCGTACTAAGCAAAATAAGATGCATAAAGGATAAACATCACATGCAATCAATATAAATGATATGATATGGCCACCATCATCTTGTGCCTTTGATCTCCATCTCCAAAGCACCGTCATGATCACCATCGTCACCAGCTTGACACCTTGATCTCCATCATATCATCGTTGTCGCCTTACCAGCTATTGCTTCTATGACTATCACTACCACTTAGTGATAAAGTAAAGCAATTACATGGTGATTGCATTTCATACAATAAAGCAACAACCATATGGCTCCTGCCAGTTGCTGATAACTTCTACAAAACATGATCAACTCATACAACAATTTATATATCGTCACGTTTTGACCATATCACATCACAACATGCCTTGCAAAAACAAGTTAAACGTCCTCTACTTTGTTGTTGCAAGTTTTACATGGCTACTACGGGCTTCTAGCAAGAACCATTCTTACATACGCATCAAAACCACAACGATTTTTGGTCAAGTGTGATGTTTTAACCTTCAACAAGGACTGGGCGTAGTCAAAACTGGATTCAACTAAAGCTGGAGAAATAGACACACACTAGCCACCTGTGTGCGAAACACGGCGGTAGAACCAGTTTCATGAACACGGTCATGTAATGTCGGTCTGGGCCGCTTCATCCAACAATACCGCTGAATTAAAGTATGACATGATGGTTAGAAGTATGACTATTATCGCCCACAACTCTTTGTGTTCTACTGGTGCATATAACATCTACGCATAGACCAGGCTCAGATGACACTGTTGGGGAATGCAGTATTTGAAAAATTTTACCTACAATCACGCAAGATCTATCTAGGAGATGCATAGCAACGAGAGGGGAGAGTGTGTCTATGTACCCTCGTAGACCGAAAGCGGAAGCGTTTAGTAACGCAGTTGATGTAGTCGAACGTCTTCGCGATCCAACCGATCCAAGTACCGAACATATGGCACCTCCACGATCTGCACACGTTCAGCTCGGTGGCGTGCCTTGAACTCTTGATCCAGTTGAGGCCGAGGGAGAGTTCCATCAGCACGACGGCATGGTGACGGTGATGATTTAGTTACCGACGTAGGGCTTCGCCTAAGCACTAAAACGATATGACCGAGGCGTGTAACTGTGGAGGGGGGCACCACACATGGCTAAAAGATCAACTTCTGTGTCTATGGGGTGCCCCCCTCCCACATATATAAAGGGGGAGGGAGGAGGAGGCGGGCCAAGGGGTGGCGCGCCCAAGGGGGGGGAGTCCTACACCAAGTTGGATTCGCCCCCCCTCCCCTTTCCTATTCCCCAAGGAGAAGGGGGGAAGGAAGAGGAGAAGAGAAGGAAAGGGGGGCCGCCCCCAACCCTAGTCCAATTCGGTTTGGGCTAGGGGGCGCACCGCTCCCTGGGTTGCCTCCTCTCTTCCACCACTAGGTCCATGAGGCCCAATAACATCCGGGGGGTTCCGGTAACCCCCGGTACTCCGAAACTCATCCGAAACGACCCAAACCATTCCAGTGTCCGAATGTAATCTTCCAATATATTAATATTTATGTCTCGACCATTTCGAGACTCCTTGTCATGTCTGTGATCTCATCCGGGAGTCCGAACAACCTTCGGTCATCAAATCACATAACTCATAATATAAATCGTCATCGAACGATATGTGTGCGGACCCTACGGGTTCGAGAACTATGTAGACATGACCGAGACACATATTGATTCCTACATATTCTACGAAGATCGTTATCGGTCAAACAACATAACAACATACATTGTCCCCTTTGTCATCGCTATGTTACTTGCCTGAGATTCAATCATCGATATCATCATACCTCGTTCAATCTCATTACCGACAAGTCTCTTTACTCATTCTGTAATGCATCATCCCGCACCTAACTCATTAGTCACATTTCTTGCAAGGCTCATAGTGATGTGCATTACCGAGAGGGCCTAGAGACACCTCTCCGATACTCGGAGTGACAAATCTTAATCTCGATCTATGCAAAGTCAACAAACACCATCGGAGACACTTGTAGAGCATCTTTATAATCACCCAATTATGTTGTGACGTTTGATAGCACACTAAGTGTTCCTCCGGTATTCGGGAGTTGCATAATCTCATAGTCATAGGAACATGTATAAGTCATGAAGAAAGCAATAGCAATAAACTAAATGGTCATAGTGCTAAGCTAACAGATGGGTCTTGTCCATCACATCATTCTCTAATGATGGCATCCCGTTCATCAAATGGCAACACTTGTCTATGGCTAGGAAACTTAACCATTTTTATTAATGAGCTAGTCAAGTAGAGGCATACTAGGGACACTCTGTTTGTCTATGTATTCACACATGTAATATGTTTCCCGTTAATACAATTCTAGCATGAATAATAAACATTTATCATGATATAAGGAAATATAAATAACAAATTTATTATTGCCTCTTGGGCATATTTCCTTAAATACCAACTCCTAGAGGCTTGCACCAGTCAATAAATGGATCGCTGGATCTTGCACACTTTGCTAGGACCTTTAGGATCGACAAAACCTTCTGATTGCATCATATGCAACTCTTCTTTAAGATATCCATTAAGGAATGCAGTTTTGACATCCATTTGCCAAATTTCATAATAAAAAATGCAGCAATTGCTAACATGATTCGGACAGACTTAAGCCTCGCTACGGGTGAGATGGTCTCATCGTAGTCAACTCCTTGAACTTGCCGAAAACCTTGCGCAACAAGTCGAGCTTTGTAGACAGTAATATTACCGTCAACATCAGTCTTCTTCTTCAAGATCCATTTATTCTCTGTGGCTTGCCGATAATACGGCAAGTCAACCAAAGTCCGCACTTTGTTCTCATACATGGATCCCATCTCAGATTTCATGGCATCAAGCCATTTTGCAGAATCTGCGCTCATCATCGCTTCCTCATAGTTAGTAGGTTCGTCCTGGTCAACTAACATGACCTCCAGAACAGGATTACCGTACCACTCTGGTGCGGCTCGTGCTCTGGTTGACCTACGAGGTTCGATAGTAACTTGATCAGAGGTTTCATGATGATCATCATTAGCTTCCTCACTAATTGGTGTAGGAATCACTAGAACTGATTTCTGTGATGAACTACTTTCCAATAAGGGAGAAGGTACAATTACCTCATCAAGTTCTACTTTCCTCCCACTCACTTCTTTCGAGAGAAACTCCTTCTCTAGAAAGGATCCATTCTTAGCAACGAATATCTTGCCTTCGGATCTATGATAGGTGTACCCAACAGTTTCCTTTGGGTATCCTATGATGACACATTTCTCCGATTTGGGTTCGAGCTTATCACGTTCAAGCTTTTTTCACATAAGCATCGCAGCCCCAGACATTAAGAAACGACAACTTGGGTTTCTTGCGAAACCACAATTCATATGGTGTCGTCTCAACGTATTTCGATGGTGCCCTATTTAATGTGAATGCAGCCATCTCTAAAGCATAACCCCAAAACGATAGCGGTAAATCAGTAAGAGACATCATAGATCGCACCAGATCTAATAAAATGCGGTTACAACATTCGAACACACCATTACACTGTGGTGTTCCAGGTGGCGTGAGTTGCGACACTATTCCACATTGTTTCAAATGAAGACCAAACTCATAACTCAAATATTTACCTCCATGATCAGATCATAGAAACTTAATTTTCTTGTTACAATGATTTTCCACTTCACTCTGAAATTCTTTGAACTTTTCAAATGTTTCATACTTATGTTTCGTCAAGTAGATATACCCATATCTGCTCAAATCATCTGTGAAGTTCAGAAAATAAAGATACCCGCCGTGAGCATCAACACTCATCGGACCGCATACATCAGTATGTATTATTTCCAATAAGTCTGTTTCTCGCTCCATTGTTCCGAAGAACGGAATCTTAGTCATCTTGCCCATGAGGCATGGTTCGCGAGCATCAAATGATTCCAAAAGCCCATCGGCATGGAGTTTCTTGATGCGCTTCACACCAATATGACCTAAACGGCAGTGCCACAAATAAGTTGAACTATCATTATTAAGTTTCCACCTTTTGGCTTCAATATTATGAATATGTGTATCACTACAATCGAGATTCAACAAAAATAGACCACTCATCAAGGGTGCATGACCATAAAAAATATTACTCGTATAAATAGAACAACCATTATTCTCTGATTTAAATGAATAACCTTCTCGCATAAAAAAAGATCAAGATAAAATGTTCATGCTTAACGCTGGCACCAAATAATAAATATTCAGGTCTAAAACTAATCCCGACGGTAGATGTAGAGGTAGCATGCCGACGGTGATCACATCGACTTTGGAACCATTTCCCACACGCATCGTCATCTCGTCCTTAGCCAATCTTTATTTAATCCATAGCCCATGTTCCGAGTTGCAAATATGAGCAACAGAACGAGTATCAAATACCCAGGCGCTACTACGAGCATTAGTAAGGTACACATCAATAACATGTATATCAAATATACCTTTCACTTTTCCATCCTTCTTATCCGCCAAATACTTGGGGCAGTTCCACTTCTAGTGACTAGTCCCTTTGCAGTAGCAGCACTCAGTCTTAGGCTTAGGTCCAGACTTGGGCTTCTTCACTTGAGCAGCAACTTGCTTCCCGTTCTTCTTGAAGTCCCCCTTCTTCCCTTTGCCCCTTTTCTTGAAACTAGCACCAGTACGTGTCGGTCCTAAACAAACGGTTTTTAACACCTTCCGCAATGACATTTGGAACCGTCGCCAAGTGAGTGTGTGAGATAGGGTGTCCTTCCCACACGACCCAGAAATCGTCGGGGATAGGCCCTCCTGGGACCCAGGTTGGGGCTGTGTGCGATCGGGCAAGGCATCGAAACCTAATCATTTCCGTAGGTATGTACACCCCACATGGTAATCCGAGAAAATCATTTCCGTAGGTATGTACATCCCACACGATGAATCCCAGAAAACATTTCCGTTCATAGGTATATCACACACCGTCAATACAAGGAATACATTTTCGTTCTTATGTACATCCCACATAGTCAATCTAGGGACCACGTTTTCGTTTGGACGTACATCCCACATAGTTTTATGTGTAGGCTCGCGTGTGAAAGGTGTAACTATCACACATGGTTTGCCATGGTTAACTGTCTGCTTTTATCAACTATATCACACACGATTTGATGAAGAAAACTGTGTGGTGTTGGGCTATCCATCGCAAGCGCTTTTACTGCTAGAACCATTTGCAAAGGTCCATGACACATTTAATAGGTTTATTAGTTTACAATTAATAATTCTAGTATTATGAAAATTCACATTTCGTATCGAACAGCTGTTTGCCAATTTCATGTCAGGCACATAAATATGTTATAACATCATAGTACGGTAGCTACATGAGAACATCACAATACAACATATAGCTAGTTCAACTTCATAAGGACATTATATTCATTTCCCTAATCGAGATCATCCAGGCTCGTCTTATCCACCTCTGCTTTCAGTTTAGTAAGAACCCTTTTTGCACGGGCCAACTGGGAAAGTGCCTCCTCCTTCGCCAACACCGTCTTAGCAAAGTCTGATTTAAAAAAATCTAAGCTCATTCTCCACCTTCAACTTTTTATCCCGCATCTTGAGATATGCATCAACGTTGACAACACTTTCTCTAAGCCTACGTATGTTCTCTTCCTCATACATGCTCCAGAGCTTCGCTAGGGACATCTTCAAAGACTATGGCCACTCTTGATCAACCCACTCCAAGTAAGAACACTTCCATTCATCCTATAATATTTAAAACTAGACCAGTAACAATTGTAGGGGAAATGGGTTTATAGCAACATAGAAAATCACCAATGCTTATTTTGAAAAACTGAAGAAACATGTTAATTATCACATATCTTCTAGAAAAGATCAATGTGCAAATGAAATAATTGGTACTGAGACAACAACCAAATTTTGGAACATCAGAAGCTATAATTAACTACAACGATGCTACAAGTTCTTACTCATGTACAATAAATAACAAATTGAACATTTTATGAGGAAGGTAAATATAACTACAACCGCATAGCGAGTGTTTGGATGACAGCAAATTGATACTAACAGGTGTGTACATGCACAAATTTAGTAACATAGAACTAATAGCACTAAGGCCGTCCACTATGTATGCCCAAACTAGGGTAAAGACAACTGTTGCTACATCTCTCACCGGTGCCCTGCACTGGCGAGCCGATGTAGCGGAAAAAATTAGGGACCCGGACTCCGGAGCACGTAGTTCCTCCGATGCCCAGTTCCTTCGTGCCATAAAGATTTATTATTTTACTGCTTGGCTGCTCGGATGTGTGAACCAAAGTTGGCTGCACAAACTGCTGAAGCGGTGCCAAATAATTTTCTAATGGCCCTACTGATGAGATGGCAACAATTTAAGATACTAGGTACAAACTGTGACACTGTCATAGGATGCGTTTGATTGAAGGTGTGGTATGAATGGGTTGGGACCGTGACAGTGTCTGAATCACATCTAACAAAGATTTGTAACAACGAAAGAAGGTCTAACCTTCTCTGCACATGCCAGAAACTTCCTCCCACTGTCCAGAGAATCAAACGCAACTAGCTTCATGCATGGAGATTGATGGTGACAATGAGCACATAGATCTTCAGCCACCCCGCTCCATTCATTGCCACTGATGGTCTTAGGGAGCTACAAGAGGAAGAAATGGCTCAAATCGACCGCTGGGTAAAAATCCTTCATTCCAAGTCATAGCCCGAGAGAGAGAAGAGAGGCATACCCAGGTGGTTAAGGAGTAGTCATCGGAGGACAAATCGTTGGAGAGGTCTTTGAAGAAGACCATGGCGACCCAGGCAGTAGGATGCGAGACGGCGAGAGCAAGGAGGCAGCTATAGCTTAGCAAGGAAGGAAGAAAGGAGGAAACAGGGGAAATGTGACTTGTGGTCAGGAAGAAAAGGGGGTGGGGTAGATATTTTGGCGGTAGGAAAAAATTTGCGAAATGTGGAGGGAAACTTTACGCGCGGTGCCGCCGCACCATTCCCTTTGAATGATTGTGTGCATTGCAAACGATTCTTCTGCTTTACGCGCATGGATGAGTTTGATAATTCAAATTTTGGTGGAAATTTCCCTGGGTATGTCATTGTGTAATTTAACATCGCTTGATAATTTGGGCCACAAAAGAGCATCCAGTAGACATACCACACTTACTGAATCGAGCAATTTTAGTAATTAAACAGAGCCAGTTGACCTAAACATTGCTCTAACAAAAGACTAGCATTAAAAAAAGCCTAAGTACGCATAATTTTAACAAATCCGCCACCGCGCCGGCCTATGCATAGCTGGTGTGAGATGAGACGTCGATGACTTGTCCTGGCTAAAGTCAACCGTGTCCTCGTCCCCGTCCTCGGCGCCGTCCTCAAGGTTGTAGTACTCGTAGTAGTGGCTGCGCCAAAGCTCGCGTTGGTACTCCACCGCCGATTCCTCGACGGACAAACTCTTCTCTACCTCGACCTTGGCCACGCGCAACTCCTCCTCCCAGCGCTCCTCGATCTCCGCCGCAAATGGTTCCTAGAAAACAACTATGTGTGATGTAGTAGATATTTTTTATTAGCTGTGAAAGAAAAATTCGGGGTACAGTGGCAACGGATGGTGTTTTAAATGTACGAGAAATTTTGTAGTACTAATACAACTATCATGTAAAATTTTGGAAAATTTCAGGGGTCATCTAACCTTTTAAGACATTTAAGTAATTTCTAGCCATTTAATGACCGTAATTCAAATTTGAACTACATGTACATGCAACAGCTAACCATAATGGTTAAAAAAAATCATATTTTATGTACTTGTGTGCGATTTAATTCCATGTGCAGTAAATTGGAAGGAATTTTCAAACATATTGGTCTCAAGGCTATGACGCAATTAAGCATGGAGGGACATGGCATTTTAATTCCAAAAAATTAAAAAAATATCAGGAACACATGAAACCTTGGTTGATGTAATTTCATGCCACCAAGATGATGTGGATTTTTTTGGAATGTTTGACGAATGTTTGGACACACATCCCTCACAAACCGGAGCAACTCACTAGAAGGCTCATGGTTCCGAGAGGGAACAATGCATGTTTGATGACGGACGGGAGATAGCTTCCTCTTACGGCCATCAATTTTTCTCTATGTTTAACATGCACTACTACAACTGTAATGTGAAATTTTGGAAAATTCTAGGGGTCAGTTGACCTTTTAAAGACATTTAAGTGATTTTCTAGCCATTTAAATCAAACTTGAACTACATCTACATGCAACGCCTAACTATAACGGTTTGACAAATCATATTTGTGTACTTGTGTGCCAGTTAATTCCATGTGCGGTAAATTAGAAGGAATTTTCAAACATATTTGTCTCATGACATGGACACATGCATATGTATGCATGGAGTGACATGGCATTTTAATTCCAAAAAATTAAGAAAATATCAGGAACACATGAAACCTTGGTTGATGTAATGTCATACCACCAAGATGATGTGGTAAAAAATTGGCATGTTTAACGAAAGTTTGGACACACACCCCTCACAAACGGGAGCAACTCACTAGAAGGCTCGTGGTTCGGAGAGGGAACAATGCATGTTTGATGACGAACGGGAGATAGCTTCCTCTTACGGCCTTCAATTTTTTTCTATGTCTAACGTGCACTACTACTACTACTGTAATGTGAAATTTTTCAAAATCTAGGGGTCATTTGACCTTTTAAAGACATTTAAGTGATTTTCTAACCATTTAATGACCATAATTCAAATTCGAACTACATCTACATGCCACGCCTAACCAAAACGGTTTGAAAAATCATATATGTGTACTTGTGTGCAAGTTAATTCTATGTGTAGTAAATTAGAAGGTATTTTCAAACATATTGGTCCCACGACATGAACACATGCATACGTATGCATGGAGTGACATGGCATTTTAGTTCCAAAAAATTAAAAAATGATCAGAAAAACATGAAACCTTGCTTGGTTTAAGGTCATACCACCAAGATGATGTGGTAAAAAATTGGCCTGTTCGATGAAAGTTTGGACACACACTCCTCACAAACCAGAGCAACTCACTAGAAGGTTCGTGGTTCCGAGAGGGAACAATGCATGTTTGATGACGAATGGGAGATAGCTTCCTTTTACGGCCTTCAATTGTTTTTCTACATCTAACGTGCACTAATACAACTGTCATGTGAAATTTTTGAAAATTTCAGGGGTCATTTGACCTTTTAAAGACATTTAAGTGATTTTCTAGCCATTTAATGACCATAATTCAAATTTAAACTACATCTACATGCAACGCCTAACCATAACGGTTTCAAAAATCATATTTTTATGTACCTATGTGCGAGCTAATTCCATGTGTAGTAAATTAGAATGAATTTTCAAACAAAATAGTCTCAAGGCATGGGCACACATGCATGGAGTGCCATGGCATTTTAATTCAAAAAAAATAAAAAATGATCATAAAAACATGAAACCTTGCTTGATTTAATGTCATGCCACCAAAAAGATGTGGTAAAAAAATTGGCCTGTTTGACGAAAGTTTGGACACACACCCTTCACAAACCGGAGCAACTCACTAGAAGGTTCGTGGTTCCAAGAGGGAACAATGCATGTTTGATGACGAACGGGAGATAACTTCCTCTTACGGCCTTCAATTTTATTTCTACGTCTAACATGCACTAATACAACTGTCATGTGAAATTTTTGAAAATTTCAGGGATCATTTGACATCTTAAAGACATTTAAGTGATTTTCTAGCCATTTAATGACGGTAATTCAAATTTGAACTACATCTACACGTAACGCCTAACCATAACGGTTTGAAAAATCCTATTTTCGTGTACTTGTGTGTGAGTTAATTCCACGTGCAATAAATTAGAATGAATTTTCAAACATATTGGTCTCAAGGCATGGGCACACATGCATGGAGTGCCATGGCATTTTAATTCCAAAAAATTAAAAAATGATCAGAAAAACATGAAACCTTGCTTGATTTAATGTCATGCCACCAAGATGATGTGGTAAAAAAAATTGGCATGTTTGATGAAAGTTTGGACACACACCCCTCACAAACTAGAGCAACCCACTAGAAGGTTCGTGGTTCCGAGAGGGAACAATGCATGTTTGATGACGAACGGGAGATAACTTCCTCTTACAGCCTTCAAATTTTTTTCTACGTTTAACGTGCACTAATACAACTGTCATGTGAAAATTTGGAAATTTTCAGGGGTCATTTGACCTTTTAAAGACATTTAAGTGATTTTCTAACCATTTAATGACCATAATTCAAATTTGAACTACATCTACATGCAACAGCTAACCATAACGGTTTGAAAAATCATATTTTAGTGTACTTGTGTGCGAGTTAAAAAATCATCAGACCATGTAAATATCTGGTGTTCAAAAAAGAAAATGTAAAGATCTGGCAAGACAACCGGCCCCCACGATATTGGCACTCTATCTCGCGGCTCGAGGTTTGGTAGGTGAGTGGCGGGGATAATTAATCACACACGGTTCTACATTGGAAACCGTCAGGTATTATGTTCACACACGGATTTTGGCTATTATGTTCACACACAGATTTTGCTGCGAGAATCATTTGTAATTCAAACTACAGTACTCGTAAATTTCGGTGACCGGCGTGTGTACAGTCCCCGTCGATCTAGATTTCGGTCGCCAATAAATACTACCTTGCTCACATTGTCCCGCGTGCATTCTCATCTACATCCTCTCCTCGCTCGCCTCTCTCTCTCTCTCTCAAATCTCTGTCATGGCGCCACTGGTCTGCCCACGCGCCAATGACGAGTTGCCACCCCCCGAGGACGCTCACTCGATTAGCAGCGACGAGGGCCCCTACGCGCCGCCTGACGAGGTTGCGTCGGACCCCCCAACTTTGGATTGGTTTTGGGGCTAGTACAATCTTTGTGTGTGAAAGTCGCTGCCGCCGGCTGAGAAAGCCAGGCAAGTGGCATTCCAGAAGGAGATGGTGGAGAAGGAAGCCAGGTACCAGGCGGGCTGCGAAGCCTGTGATGCCGCCTGGAAAAAGGAGGTGGCGGAGCTTTGGGGGTGGGTGCATCATCGTCTCGAGGAGGTGTACAAAGACGGGTACTTCGCGAGGAAGGTCATAGGAGCTGGGTGCCTCATCGCTACGTGGAGGTTGGCTGATAAGCTCCAGCGTGCCACCGACGAGGAGCTCTGGTGGGCGCCCAACAAAATGGCAAGATCGGCCGCGCGCGTCCGCCAGAAAGAGGCCAATCGGTACGTCAAGCGCTGCGAGGCGGAGGAGGTGGAGTATTGCCTCCACACTGGGAAGATGCTGCACACCAGGGAGCTGCTGGCGAGGGGCTACCGGAATACTGGCCCAAGGAGGGATTATTAGTTTTAGTATTTTTCATTTTCAATTTTATGCATTGTACCTAGTAGTTAAGTATCATCACGTATATGTGATGATATTATATATATATATTCTGTGATGAACTAATGAACATTTAATATATATATATATATATTGTGAATTCCATTTTCTATCTATTTTTTGTATACTAATTTGAATCTAGCTGTTATCAATCACATATATAGAATGGAAAGCGTATATACAAACATTGAAACAGAACATATAAGAATGGAAAACAGAGTACACACATTGATACAGAGCAATACTATGATTGCTGTGAATACATAGCTATCCACGTTGAAGCGACTTTTCAAAATAAAACGCGTCCACATGAGGCCATTACCAGCAGCCCTTGCCTACGGTAGCTCTTAGCTCTGCCTGAACTCGTGCAGGCGTTCGTCCAAGCGGCCGACATGCTCGCGGTACATCTTGACGCGATCTCGAGCTCCAAGTTGGCTATTTCATCAGAGATCACCAGCTCGAGGATGCGACATCCATGTTCCTCTACTGCGCCCAGGTGGATACCTGGGCTAAGGAAGCGGTCAAGCCTACAGACTAGTGCGTTGGCATCCAGCGGGCCGCAGACAAGGCGAAATGTGGCACCCATGCGAATGGCGCAGCAAGCATCCGGTGCCAGTATGGCGCTGCCGGCCTCTAGTGCAAGTACGGCGTTGAGGGCCTCTGCCCACTCCTGGCAAGGAATGGGGGTATTCACCGGACGTGTACCCAGCTGCGACACCGTGTCGACAGTAGGCAAGCGCCGATGGATCCGCTCTTGCTGTGCGGTGCACTGCGCCTCTCGCTCTGCGGCGCTCCAACAGTCTCGTCATGCAGCGAGCCACGGCCTATTGGCACGGACGCGCCTAGATTGCTCTGCGGCGTGCCATCGATCATGTTGTGCGGCGAGCTGCAGCCTGTCGGCACTGACATGCCTATCTTGATCCACGGTGCTCAAGCGCCATGCGCCAAAGGTCTGCTTAACCCTGGCGATGACGCGCATCATGGCATCGTCCATCACGTTGCCGGGGAGCGCCTCGGCCTCGATGGGCCGTGGTTGGCAGAGGCGGCGCTTTGGTGGGTTGGCATGCTTGGAAAAGGTGGATGTGCTACAGGCTACTCTTGTCGCCTCCGTGCGTCGCGCGCCGCCTATGCGCAATATCACTGGGTGGCGGAAAACAGGTGAGGAAATGGCAGGAAATAGTGGCGTGTTCATAAAATGCCATCAATTAATGGAAACTTAGCATAGAAGGAACATCGAGCTAGCACAAGAAGGAGATGATGATCAGATGAACACGGACCACATTAGGGAACCGTTTATGTTATTATCGGTATTTGCACACATTTCTGATTACAGACCTATTTGCCGCGTATCACAAACATCTTGTTATACTGAACCGTTTCTGCTCTCATGTCTCAATGCATACAGTTCATCCGAGTGAACCGCATGCCGTACATCGCACACACCTTTGATCTGCCTGACCGTTTCTTTTGTGTTACCTAAGCAAAAACAGTTCATCCAAGTGAACTGTATGCTGTACATCACACACACCTTCTTCTGGCTACCCGTTTCTTTTGTTCCTCCTCATCGCAAACAGTTAATCAAGCTAAAATGTATGCCCTGCATCGCACATGCAACTAAAATCTGAACCGTGTTTGATGCATCCTCCATCGCAAATGTTTTGCACCTTTTTTGACAGTTTTTTACACCACTGTATGCGATTATGGTATCGCACACAGTTTCGTCGAAGGGTCTCTGATCATAGTGTCGCGTTAGCAGCATCCTGTAGTAGTGTAGTGGTCTTGTTAACCATCAACACTTGATGATCCTTCTTGATTTCTACCTCCGCAACCTTTAGCATTGCGAAGAGCTTAGGAATTGTCTTATCCATCCCTTGCATATTATAGTTCATCACGAAGCTTTTGTAGCTTGGTGGCAGTGATTGAAGAACTCTGTAAATGACACTGTCATCAGGAAGATGAACTCCTAGTTGAGTCAAGTGGTTGTGGTACCCAGACATTCTGAGTATATGTTCACTAACAAAACAATTCTCCACCATCTTATAGTTATATAACTTATTGGAGACTTCATATCTCTCAATTCAGGCATTTGCTTGAAATATTAACTTCAACTCCTAGAACATCTCATATGATCCATGACATTCAAAATGTCTTTGAAGTCCCGATTCTAAGCCGTAAAGCATGGCACACTGAAATATTGAGTACTCATCAGCTTTGCTCTGCCAGACGTTCATAACCTCCGGAGTTGCTCCTGCAGCGGGTCTTGCATCTAGCGATGCTTCCAAGACATAATTCTTCAGTGCAGCAATGAGGATAATCCTCAAGTTACAGACTCAGTCCATGTAGTTGCTGAAGGAAATATGCCCTAGAGGTAATAATAAAGTTGTTATTTATATTTCCTTATATCATGATAAATGTTTATTATTCAAGCTAGAATTGTATTAACCGGAAACTTGATACAGGTGTGAATACATAGACAAAACAGAATGTCCCTAGTATGCCTCTACTTGACTAGCTCGTTAATCAAAGATGGTTATGTTTCCTGACCATAGACATGTGTTGTCATTTGATGAACAGGATCACATCATAAGAGAATGATGTGATGGACAAGACCCATCCGTTAGCTTAGCATAATGATCATTTAGTTTTGTTGCTATTCCTTTCTTCATGACTTATACTTGTTCCTCTAACTATGAGATTATGCAACTCCCGAATACCGGAGGAACACCTTGTGTGCAATCAAACATCACAACGTAACTGGGTGATTATAAAGATGCTCTATAGGTGTCTTCGATGGTGTTTGTTGAGTTGGCATAGATCAAGATTAGGATTTGTCACTTTGTGTATCAGAGAGGTATCTCTAGGCCCTCTCGGTAATGCACATCACTATGAGCCTTGCAAGCAATGTGGCTAATGAGTTAGTTACCGGATGATGCATTACAGAATGAGTAAGGAGACTTGCCGATGACAAGATTGAACTAGGTACGATGATACCTACGATCGAATCTCGGGAAAGTAACATACCGATGACAAAGGGAACAACATATGTTCTTATGCGGTTTGACAGATAAATATCTGCGTGGAATATGTAGGAACCAATATGAGCATCCAGGTTCTGCTATTGGTTATTGACCGAAGATGTGTCTCGGTCATGTCTACATAGTTCTCGAACCCGTAGGGTGAGCAAGCTTAACGTTCGATGACGATTTGTATTATGAGTTATGTGATTTGATGACCGAAGTTTGTTCGGAGTCCCAGATGAGATCACGGACATGACGAGGAGTATCGAAATGGTCGAGAGGTAAAGATCGATATATTGGAAGGTTATATTCAGACACCGGAATGGTTCCAAAGTATTTCGGGTATTTTCCGGAGTACTCGAGGTTCCTATGACGCAAGCCATGACGACCAGGGCCAGGCGGGTGCCAGCACGCGTAGTGTCCTCGTTTCCTCTTTGGTGCTAAAGGGGCAAGTGCAGGCGAGGAGCCCCAAGGCATCAGGCAAAGGTTTCCATATCAGTGCAACGAGGCCATGTCCAGCAGGACGACAGGACGGAGGTCACTGTGGAGCCCAGGACGGAGTCACCACCAGAGCCTTTGGCTTGCAAAGACCACCTTTAGTCAGTATAGCTTGTACTAGTTATCTCCCTTCAAATTTGGTCGTTGTGGCCTCCCTTCCCGCCAGCATTTGGGAAGAGGACCAGGGCCTCTATAAATAGGGCTAGCCACCACCGTAGGAGGCAACTGATCCAAACAGATGGATCCGGGGAGAGATCCATTCCACCCTCATACACACAAACTCACCAGGCATAAGAGCACCTCTCCTGAGGAGGCTGTTCTTCCCTTGTAACTGTTCATCCTCGGCCCAAGAGTCAATCCACCACACCACATTGGAGTAGGGTATTACAACACATCGGTGGCCCGAACCAGTATAAATCTTGTGTCCCTTTATTCTGCGAGGTCGATGCGCTGAGCCTTGAGATCGCGATGAGGGAGAGTGCAGGAGGGAGGAGAGATCTTCGTGTGCATCCTAGTGTTCGAACCTCAAGCGTTTTACCAGAACCAGAAATCCGACATTTGGTGCGCCAGGTAGGGGTGCACTGAAGCTTTCCTTCCGTTGTTCCACGTTCCATCGCTCCACCGCATCCATGTCAGACGCGTGTCGAGCCCGCGCCGAGCGCCGGGCCACCCTCGCCGCCCGTGTCGCTCAGATAGCCCCTGTCGGTGGGCCTCCCCGTTGTTCTCCATCTCCTATTGCCAACGCCGCTACCGGTCCGGCGGGAAACGAGCAGCAAGCGTCCTTACTGCACCCTTCTGTGCGGCGGGACGCTCGCACCGCCACCCCGTCGCTGACTCCGGCCGGCTCATCGTCTCACGCCCGCCGCGCACCCACAGATGCGCAGGCTGCGCTGCTCATGGCACGTGAGCTCCTGTGCTACCGCCCAGTCGATGACCTCTATGAGGACTGGTTAGACCGCATCACCGAGCTCGTCAGCGCCGATGGGAGCTCCCTTGCACCATCCCTCTCGCTGCCTCGCCCACCTCCAGCCGCGGGCGATGTAGCTCACGGAGCGCCTCCGCTGCCTCCGCATCAAGACGGCACCCTCGTGCCGGGACGCGCAGCTTACGAAGCGCCACCGCCCCCTCCGCGTCAAGACGGTGTCCTCGCCCCAAGACACACGGCCCCGCAGCGTGATCCGCCATGCCGTGTGCCCGCGCACGAAGAAGGAAGATGCCAAGAGGTTCCCCGGCCGCAAGAAAATGCTCCAGCGCTCCTGGCACCACCACGACAAGCCCGCGTGCCGCCTGCGGCGGCGGTGCGAGGACATCAAGGGCAGGCTCCGCCCCTGCAGAGGGCCCCGGTGGCCACCGTAGGCTGCTGCGCCTTCGCTCCCGAGCTGCGCACCGTCGTTTGGCTAGACAAGTTCAAGTCGGATCTGCCTCCGCGCTATGACGGCACCCCCGACTCGGCAGAGTTCCTGCAGCTCTACAAGCTGAACATCGAGGTGGCCAACGGCGATGAAAAGGTCATGGCGAACTGGTTTCCCATGGCTCTCAAGGATGGCGCCCGCTGATGGCTCCTGAACCTGCCCGTGGGATCAATCCTCGTGAGGACCACTGGTAGGAGCAGCGTCGTGAGGGCGCCTGGCGTGACCAGCCTCGGGAGGACCGTCCTCAGGGCAATCCTGGCCTCCCTCCGCCACCACCAAGAAGGAACGACGACCACCATCAGGATGAGGGGTTGGGGGCTTCTAGGAACCGCGTGCTATCGCCTGCATCTTGGGCGGAGCTCAGGCCCTAGCATCTCACTGTATCTTCAAGCAGTTTGCTCGCGACGTGAATGCATCCCTTCCTAGGCTCGAGGCCACGCGCCCGCTCAGGTGGTCCAAGTACGCCATCACCTTCAGCTCAGCGGACCAGCTCAAATGCACGGCGACCGCCGGCGTCCTCCCGATGCTCTGCTCACCCGTCATCAGCAATGTCCAAGTCACCAAGACCCTCATCGACGGCGGCACGGGGCTCAGTGTCCTGTCCGTCGAGACATTCGACAACCTCCAAGTGCCATATGAACAGCTTCAGCCCACCAAGCCCTTCTCAGGAGTGACCGACAGCTCCACCACCCCGATAGGGCAAGTTCGTCTCCCTATCACCTTCGGTCTGCGCGACAACTACCACACCGAGCTCCTCGACTTCGACGTCGCACACATCCATCTGTTGTACAATGCCATCCTCGGGTACCCAACATTAGCCAAGTTCATGGCATTGACCCACCACGGCTACAACATCCTCAAGATGCCAGGAAGCGATGGGATCATCACAGTCCCTTGCGAAGAAAGAGATGCGGTGTGCTCCCTTGAGCGCGCCTTCCAGGCCGCAGCAATCGAAGACCCTGACAGCGAGAGCACGTAGTACCCTCCCAAGGCCACCCCCAAGAAGAAGAAGAAGCAACAACTCCGCACAGGGCCTCAGGGGAGCGGCGCCTCTAGCGGTGCCACATCACGATCGGCGCCCGCACCTGGGGCGTCCCCCTCCCTCGCGTAGGAAGGCTCTCTTCTGGAGGGCCTTAGACCTAGTCGACATCTTGAGGGAGGCGCTCAGGACCACGTGGAGGTGTGCTTCATGGCACATTTCCCTCAGGAGGGCACCAGGCGAGGAGCGCCCGGCGCTGAGGAGTTCATCGTCAAGGCCACCCAGGAGCTTCAGGAAGCAAGGGCAATACGCGGCGACCACCGCCCACCTAGTGCAGCTCCCCATCCAGGCGAGGGTGGCGAGCTGCGCGTCTGCATCGACATCCCAGGGCTCAACAGGGCCGCATCTCAGGAGCGCTTCTGGCCTTCGCGCGCTGGCTGGTGCGAGGGTCCACCTCACAGCTACCTTTGCATGCCGTTTGGCCTGCCGAGCATGGCAGCCGCCTTCCAGCGCAACCTACGGAGCATCCCGGCGACCCAGGAGGCTAGACATCATGCGGTCCTGGCGGAGATGGAGATGGTCCTCAGGGAGCCACCTGAGCCCCCAGAGCCTCCCGACGCTCAGGGTCTTGGCAGCTCATGAGGAGCGACTTCTTCAGCGCGCACTTTCATCTACCCCAACGCTCCTTTAACAACAAAACCAAGTGACATTTTCCAAGTTCATTCAGCTAGGAGTGCCCCTCGGGCTGCATTATTCCGAGGTCGCATGGGCCTGTCCCTGCGGCGTGTATCCTCTTGCATTTTTTAGCTTACCTTACTCGGGGCGCCCCTCGGGCTGCATCATCCCCAGGCTGCTCAGGTCCGTCCCAGCGGCATGTATCGTTCTCGCATCTATCTAAGCTAGTTGGTTCCCATGCATGATTTATTTATAGTCATCCCCTGCTTGATTGCCACCCACCACGGGAGCCGCGCGCCAATCGTTTTTCTTTAGGATCCTTCACATGAGAGTACTAGGCACGGCGCCTGTGCTTGGGTCCGTCCCTGCAGCGTCGATAAACCCAATGGTTGAGCTCTGTCTGGTGGGCCGACCCCGTTCACATCACCTCCTGGGGTCATTGGTGCTTGGCCTCCTCATGTGATAGCCTCAGGAGATTCACTCGGCGCAGGTTGCCTAACCATCTCGCAGGACCACCACAGCCATCAAGAGCCAGGACTAGGCACAACCTGCCTTGACGTAGGGCCTTGTGAGTCCTGTGCTGGCTCACGAGTGCCCACACACACATCGTCTAGCCCTGTCATGCAAGCCACGTGTCAGGGCCGGGGCTGTACACGCCCCGGGAGCTCCACTCAGAGTGAGCCCTCACCCAGACACCAGTGGAAGCACCATGCTCCGCGCTGGCAGTCGACACTACTGAGGAGCGGCTATGCCCGTGCAAGTGCGGAAGTGCTATGCTCCACGCTGGTGATAAACAATTGAGGGCGTCCTTATGGCCGTATCAACCTCAGGGAGCCTCCGGGCTCAGTGTCTGGCCTCATCGCAACACCTCCCCTCGGGAGAGTCGCGCGAGGGGGCTGGGAACGGGGGCTGCGAGAGGGTCACGCCCGAGTGTATGCCACCCTGCCAGATCCCTCGGGCCTGGTCACCGTCGCGCCCTCCCAAGCGGAGCCAAGGTATGAAGATCGTTTGGACATCAAGGGGGACTCCTGAGCATCGTGACTCAGGAGCCTAACTAGCCACGTAGCCACTCACTCCTTGGTCCGTCCTGGTGATCCGGATGGTCCAATGGCAGCTGAGGTATGTGCAGGGTCGGGCCCTGCCGACGTAGAACACTAGGCCTACTCTCGCAACTCCTTTCTATAATCTGTTTGCACGTCAAGGGGGACTCCTGAGCATCGCGAATCAGGAGCCTAACTGGCCACGTAGCCCCTCACTCCTTGGTCCGTCCTAGTGATCCGGACGGCGCAATGGGGCTGAGGTATGCGCGGGGTCGGGCCTTGTCAACGCAGAACACCAAAGCAAATGGAAAGGAAATCGCAGAATTTCAAACAAATATTACAAGACATACTGTTTCTCGAATACCATGCACAAGTTTAAATGCCTCCAGGAGGCATGGTTCATGTTGCAGAAGCAAAGCAGGAATAGGAGCCACCGGCAAGTCATCCCATCATCCCTGGATGCCGCCTGTCGGCGTTCTGGGAATGGGGGTCCCCAGACTTGCCTACCTCCGGCCCATGGTGTGGCTCTACGAGCGGGCCCATACGGCCCATCTTCACCAGCAAAGACTCAAGACCCTCGCGAGGGGCCAAGCCTCACAAGGCGGGTGACACAAGACCTCCTCAGGAGCGGCCTCACCAGGCTGGCTCGCGAGGGCTTGAGAGTTCATGGCCGGCCAAACCTTGCGAGGTTCTAGTGACGTGAGCCATGACGACCAAGGCCAGGCGGGCGCCAGCGTGCACAGTGTCCTTGTTTCCTGTTCACTGCTAAAGAAGCAGGCGCAGGCGTGGAGTCCTGAAGCATCAAGCAAATGTTTCCATATCAGTGCAACCAGACCAAGAACAGAAGGACGGCAAGATGGAGGTCACCGTGGAGCCCAAGACGGCGTCACCACCAGAGCCTTTGGCAGGCGAAGACTGCTTTTGTCAGGATAGCTTGTACTAGCTGCCCCCCTTCAAATTGGCCGTTGTGGGATCCCTTCCCGCTCAATATTTGGGAAGAGTACCAAGGCCACTATAAATAGGACTACCCACCACCGTAGCTAGGGGGAGGCGACCTCATCTGAGACTGAGGCGACCTCATCTTAGACTAGAACTAGTTCATCCCCATAATCACATCCACCAAGCATAAGAACACCTCTCCTCAGGAGGCTGTTCTTCCCCCTGTACTGTTCATCCTCAGCCCGAGAGGCAATCCACCACCACCACACTGGAATAGGGTATTACAACACATCGGTGGCCCGAACCAGTATAAATCTTGTGTCTGTTGTGTTGCGAGTTCGTCAAGTTAGTTCGTAAGATCTTGGCTGAGTTAGGACGTGGATCGGTAGGGGGGAGATCTTCGCGCGCACCCCAGTGTCCGAACCTTGAGGGTTGTGCCGGAACCCGTGATCCGACATTTGGCGCGCCAGGTAGGGGTGTGCCGAAGCTTCCCTTCTGTCGCTCCGCGTCTGTTGCTCCATCGTCTCCATGTCGGACGCTCGCCGCGCTAGCGCTGAGCATCGGGCTGCCCTCGCCGCCCGCGTTGCTCAAACGGCTCCCGTCGGCGGGCCACCCCATCATTCTCTGTCGCATGCCACCAACGCCGCCACCAGCCCAGTGGGGAACGAGCAGCAAGCATCCTCGTTGCTCCCCTCGGTGCGGCGGGATGGCCGCACCGCCACTCCATCGCTGACCCCGGCCGGTTCCTCATCCCATGCTCGTCGCGCTCCCATGGACGCGCACGCCGCTCTATGCATGGCGCGCGAGCTCCCGCGCTATCGCGCAATCAACGACCTCTACGAGGATTGGCTTGACCACATCACCGAGCTTGTCAGCGCCGCAGGGGGCTTCCCTGCACCGTCCCTCTCGCCACCTCGCCCTCCGCCAGCCACGGGCGGCGTGGCCCGAGAAGCGCCTCCACCACCTATGCCCCAAGACGGAGTCTGGGCGCCCAGGCGCTCGGCCCCACGGCGCGACCTTCCGCGTCCAGCGCCCGTGCAAGAAGAAAGAAGTTGCCAAGAAGTCCCTCGGCTGTGAGAAAACGCCACCGTGCTCCCTGTGCCACCACGGCAAAACCGCGTGCCGCCTGTGGCGTTTGTTCGCGGACACCATCAAGGACAAGTTCTCCACCAGTGCAGAGTCCGGGTGACCACGGCAGGCTGCCGCGCCTTCACCCCTGAGCTACGTAGCGTCGCTTGGCCGGGCAAGTTCAAGCCAGATCTGCCACCTCGCTACGACGGCACCCCCGACCCCGCAGAGTTCCTGCAGCTCTACGAGCTGAGCATCGGGGCAGCCAATGGCAACAAGAAAGTCATGGCAAACTGGTTTCCCATGGCTCTCAAGGATGGTGCCCGCTTCTGGCTCCTGAATCTGCCTCCAGGCTCGATCTCCTCCTGGGACGAGATGCACGACCATTTTGTCACCAACTTCCAGGGCACTCGCGACCGCCCACCGGCTGCGGTTGACCTGTGCCGCGTCAAGCAACAACCAGGAGAGACCCTCCAGAAGTACATCCAGCGCTTCAACAACGTCCGCCTCAAGATCCCCAAGGTGACGGATGAGGCCACCATCTCTGCGTTTTCTAATGGCGTCCGCGACGTCAAGATGATGGAGGAGTTTGTCATCCACGAGGAGTTGTGCACATCTCTGGAGTTGTTCAACCTGGCAACCAAGTGCGCAAGAGCTGAGGAGGGGAGCCTCTCCCTCCTCGAGCTCCCGGCTGCGGACCCGGAGGAGAAGAAAGCCAAGGCCAAAGACGCGAAGCGCAAGGGAGCAGTCGTGCTCGCGGCGGAACCGGACACAAAGCGCGGCAGGGACTAGCCCGGGTCATCCAAGAGCTGCTGACCGTTCTGCGCCTTCCATAACCTACATAGCCACAACACCAGTGACTGTCAAGAGCTCAGAGCCATTCGAGAAGGACGTTTCGGTCGACGCCATGAGCGCAACGACTGGGGCTACGGCCGAGGAGGAGGATGTGGTGGCGGACGCTGGGACGACCGTGGCCCGCGCTAGGAGTGGCACGACCGGCCTCGTGAGGACCACTGGCAGGATCAGCCTCGCGAGGGTGCATGGAGGGATCAGCCCAGTGAGGATCGTCTTCAGGGCAATGCCGGTCTTCCTCCACTACCGCTACCACCAAGAAGGAATGACGATCACCACCAAGACGAGGGGGCTGGGGGCTTCCAGGAGCCGCGTGCCATCGCCTGCATCTTGGGCGGAGCTCAAGCCCCAATCTCACAGGGTATCTTCAAGCGGTTTGCTCGCGAGGTGAACGCGGTCCTTCCCAAGCTCGAGACCACGCGCGCGCTCAGGTGGTCCTAGTGCGCCATCACATTCAGCTCAGCAGACCGGCTCAAGTGTGTGGCTACTGTCGGCGTCCTCCCGATGCTTTGTTCACCCGTCATCAGCAACGTGCAAGTCACCAAGACCCTCATCGACGGCGGCGTAGGGCTCAACGTCCTGTCCGTCGAGACGTTCAACAGCCTCCAAGTGCCGTATGATCAGCTTCATCCCACCAAGCCTTTCTCAGAGTGACCGAAGGCTCCACCACGCCGATCGGTTAGGTCCGCCTCCCAGTCACCTTCGGACAGTGCAACAACTACCGACACCGAGCTCATCGACTTCGATGATGCCCACATCCATCTGCCATACAATGCCATCCTCAGGTATCCAGCCCTGGCCAAGTTCATGGCCGTGACGCACCACGGCTACAACGTCCTCAATATGCCAGGAAGCGGTGGGATCATCACAGTCTCCTGCGAAGAAAGAGATGCGGTGTGCTCCCTCAAGTGCGCCTTCCAAGCAGCCCAATCAAGGACCCCAGCCACAATGTAGCTCGGCACCCTCCAGAGGTCGTCCCCAAGAAGAAGAAGTAGCAACTCCGTGCCGGACCTCAGGAGGGCAGCACCGCAAGTGGCACCTCGTCAGGATCAGCTCCCGCACCAGGGTTGCCTCCCTCTATCGCATAGGAAGGCGCGCCCGACGCCCTCCTCGGGCAGGCCATGGGGGCTCTCTTCTGGAGGGCCTCAGACCTTGCCAACGTCACGAGGGAGGCACTCAGGCACCACTTGGAGGCGTGTTTCATGGCACGACTCCTCCAGGAGGACACTGGGCAAGGAGCGCCCGGTGCTCAGGAGTTCATCACCAAGGTATCTCAGGAGCTTCAGGAAGCAAGAGCAATACACGGCGACCGCCGCCCACCTGGCGCTGCTCCCCACCTAGGCGAGGGTGGTGAGCTGCGTGTCCGCATCGACATACCAGGGCTCAACCGAGCCGCATCTCAGGAGCGCTTCTGGCCTTCGCGTGTCGGGCACTGCGAAGGTCCACCTCACAGCTACGTTCGCATGCCGTTCGGCCTACCGAGCGTGCCTGCTGCCTTCCAACGCAACCTGTGGAGCGTCATGGCGGGTCAGGAGGCCAGGCACCACGCAGTCATGGCGGAGATGGAGATGGTCCTCAAGGAACCGCCGGGACCCCCAGAGCCTCCCGAGGCTCAAGGCCCCGGTGGCTCGTGAGGGGCAACCCCTTCGCCGCGTACCTTCAGCTACCTCAACACCCCTTCATCAACGGAACCAGATGACATTTTCCAAGTTCATTTAGCTGGGAGCGCCCAGGGGGCTGCATTATTCCCATGCCGTGTGGGTCCGTCCCTGTGGCATGTATCTTTCCTTGTTTATGTCCTTAGCTTACCTTGCTGGGGGAGCCCCTCGGGCCGCATCATCCCCAAGCCGCTCAGGCCGGACCCAGTGGCGCGTATCGTTATGCATTTACCTGAGCTAGGTTGTCTTTCATGCTTAATCTATCTATGACTATCACCTGCTTGATTGTCGCCCATCGCGGGAGCCGCGCACCGGTCGTCTTTCTTCAGGACCCTTCGCGTGAGGATTAGGCACGGCGTCTGTGCTCGGTCCCGTCACTGCAGTGTTGATAAATCCAACGGCCGAGCTCTATCTGGCGGGCCGGCCCCATTCACGTCACCTCCTGGGGCCGTTCGTGCTTGGCCTTCTAACCAATAACCTCAGGAGATTCGTTCGGTGCAGGTTGTCTAACCACCTCGCAGGACCAATATAGCAAACAAGAACCAAGACCAGGCGCAACCCGCCTTGAGGTAGGGCCTCGTGAGTCCCGCGCTACCTCACGAGTGCCCAGACACACCTTGTCTACCCTGCCATGCAAGCCACGTGTCAGGGCGGGGCTGTCCACGCCCCGGGGGCTCTCCGTAGTAGGGAGTTCCTTCCCACGTACCAGTGGAAGCACGATGCTCCGCGCTGGCAGTCGACACTGCCGAGGAGTGGCTATGCCCATGCAAGTGCGGAAGCGCCATGGTCCGTCCTGGTGATAAACAACTGAGGGTGGCCTCACGGCCGTATCAACCTCAGGGAGCCTCCGGCCTCAGTGCTTGGCCTCAACGCAACGCCTCCCCTCGGGAGAGCCGCGCGAGGGGCTGGGCAAGGGGGCTGCGCTCGGGTCATGCCCTAGCGTACGCCACCCCGCTAGGTCCCTCGGACCTGGTCGTCGCGCGCCCTCCCAAGCGGAGCTATGGTATGAAGGTCATTTGAACGTTAAGGGGGACTGCGGAGCATCGCGACTCAGGAACCTAACTGACCACGTAACCCCTCACTCCTTGGTCCGTCCTGGTTTCTGGTCGGCCCAACGGCAGTTGAGGTATGCGCGGGGTCGGGCCCTGCCGACGTAGAACACAAGACCAACCATTGCACCTCCTTCCCACAAGCTGTTTGCATGTCAAGGGGGACTCCTGAGCATCATGACTCAGGAGCCTAACTGGTCACGTAGCCCCTCACTCCTTGGTTCCTTCCTGGTTTCCGGTCGGGCCAACGGCGGTTGAGGTATGCGCGGGGTCGGGGTCTGCCGACGTAGAACATAAAGCAAATAGGAAGAAAACCACAAATCTCAAAACAAATATTACAAGACATATTGCTCTCACAAACGTCAAGTGCAAATTTAAACGCCTCCACGAGGCACGTTACATGCTGCAGGAATCTCAAGAGGAAAGGAGCTGCAAGCCTGTCATCCCTCAACACCGCCGGCACCTGGAAGAGGTGCCCCCTCCTGGGTAGCTTCGCCTTCACCTGCATCACCTGTCAAGGGCGTGGGGGCGAAGGCGTCGAACTTCTCCAGTAGGGCTTCCACCTGACCTTTCACGGCTGCGGCGGCGGCTGAGCAGTGTTCATCAGCCACAGGCTCCAACAGCTCGTCAAGGTGGGAAGCAGGATCGCAAAGATGGAGGTGGCTAAAGACACGTGTCAGTGCGACTGAAGAAAGGACGCGAGCCTCGGCCTCTGCCATGGGGCCGATGCCGCGCACAACTTCCTCAAGCGCGTCGACCAAGTAGGGGAGCAACCGGGCGGGATCGTCCTCACTGGAGGCCAACGACTTCTCCAAGACCTTCTCATAAAGAGACTTCAGGGCCTTGCGAGACCTCTTCTCCAGAAGCACGAAGGCCGTGTGGTCCTCGGCCAGAACCTTAGCCTTGGCATTGAGCTCATCCCTCTCAGCCTACACCTTCTGCTCCAGCTCCTCCAGCCGGCCGCGCTCAGCAGCCTACGCTTGCGCCAGCTGCTCCAGCTTGGCCTCACGACCCTTGACGGCATCCTCCCGGGCCTTCATCTTCTCTTCCTCTGCCTTATGGCCATGGACAGCTTCAGCATGTTCGTCACACAGAATCTTCAGCTCGGCCTCCAGCAACTGGCAGCGACCTTGAGCGGCCTCGACGTCCTTGAACCCTGCCTCGCGAGCCGCTACTGTCCGAGCCGTGGCTTGCTTCTCCTTCTCGTAGGTCGTCGCGGCCTGGCTCAGCGCCGCTCGGACTGCCACGTCAGAATGGAGCCAACCGGAGACTAGCTCCAGGCGACCATCCACCAGGCATGGATCCGCACCCAGGAGGTCTTCCTGCAGCTGAGTCATCTCTGAAAGGGCATGCTCCAAGAAAGCAGAGGAGGAAGGAGACCCTGGAAGCAAGGGCACAACAGGAGGAAGAAGCATCGTCGCCACCATGGCCTGGGAGGCAGGAGGCTCCTGAGCCTCTTGGACCTTAGCACCCGAGCCGGACACCGGCACCTCCTGAGCCAGCGGCGCTTCGGGGGTTGACTCCTCCCGAGGATGCTCCATCGGGCCTCGCGAGGATGACTGGGCTGGAGAAGCACGAGCACCATCCCCACCTTTGCTCATGGAGAGGGGCGCGGTCGCAAGAGGCGACACTGACTCAAGCGGGACCACCTTGCTCTCCCTTCTCCTCTTCGCCGCAGACGACAGCCTGGTTACACAACAAGTAAAGAGAGTTGGAAACAAGCATCAACAGCAGGAATAAGGCGAGGTGGGGCACCTACTGGTCCATAGCAACGTAGTCCACCTTCCGCTTGGTGAGCTTGAAGCATGAGAGCTTCGCGACTCGAGGCGTGGGCACACCAGCCCCAGAAGCTGAAGCAGGAGAAGCAATTGAGCCGGAAGCGGCTCTATCCAGCACTGGAACAGCAGCAGAATCTCGGGAGATCAGCGCCGACCTGCTCCTCGTCGGGATCACGGCCAGTTCCTCGTTCCCCTGGGGAGCGTCGGCCTTGTCATCATCAGTAAAGGCGCGGAGGATGTCAGCATTACTCAGGGTGGAGGTCTCCCCCGTCCCTTCGGGGGTCACCTCCAAGTCTTCTCCTCCTCTTCTTCCTCCCCGTGGGACTCACCCGAAGACAGCTCCACCTGCGTTGGCGCCATAGGGGCCCCGATGAGCACCGGCGGTAGCAGTCCATGCCCGTCAAAGGTCGGCTTGGAGGCCACGATCAGTGCCCCGTCCTTGTTCGGAACAAGGGAGTAAAGACATTCGGCGGATACTCCTGATCATCCCCAACCAGGAGGCGGAGAGCTGCGGTCAGCTCCTCATCGGACAAGGCCTCTGTGCTCAAGCAAACCTTGTCCTCTTCATCCCCAAGTTCCCACAAGGGGCGCGTGCAGGCTTGAAGTGGGGCCACGGGCAGTGCCAGGAATTTCGTCAGGAGCATGGCCCCTGTAATCTTCGCTGCCTTCGCGTGGCTAGGCTTCAGGTCGGACTTCATCTGCTCCAGCACCAACGTCGCCCGCTCGTCGGTAGCTTCACACAGGACCTACCCTTGTCGGACTGGGGCCTTTCCGTCGGCAGCGTCAAGCGTGGGTGGATGCATTTAGCATCCATCATGGCCCACTTGCTCCGAAAGCCGTCGGCTTTCTTCCCCGTCTTCGAGATCGAGTTGGCCTTGCCGGCCGCGATGAAATTGACACACCCGGAGGCATGACCCTCCTTGGTGCGGATGAAGAAGAAGTGGCGCAGAAGGGCCACGGATGGCATCACGCCAAGGTACGCCTCGCAGTAGTAGGCGAAGATCGACAAGAGCAGGATAGAGTTGGGATGAAGATGCAGCGCTTGCAGTCCGAAGTGATCAAGGACCTCGTAAAAGAAGACAGAGAAGGGGGGAATCAGCCCAGCGGCGATGATGCTCGTGAAGAAGGGGTAGAAGGTGCTTCCCTCGGGCTCAGGCACGTCGGAGCCGGCCCGGAGTCCAATCTTCCCCTTCTTGTTGCTTTCCCCCGCCGTTAGCAAGCGCGTGGCGGTGAGGTTCTTCTCCAAAACATTGGGCGCGTCGAGAGCCGTCTCGTACCAAGCCGGCGACGAGGCGGGCTTGACCCTCCGAGGCACCATTGGTTGCTGATGTAGGAAACGATGGGAGAAGATCTGGAGATTTCGAAAGCGGGGAGCAAGAAAGGGGATCTGAGCAAGGCGAAGGAAAACAGTGAAGGCGAGCACTGTCTATGCCAGCCTTTTGACAGTCGGGTGATAACCCACAAGTATAGGGGATCACAACAGTTTTCGAGGGTAGAGTATTCAACCCAAATTTATTGATTCGACACAAGGGGAGCCAAAGAATATTCTCAAGTATTAGTAGTTGAGTTGTCAATTCAACCACACCTGGAAACTTAATATCTGCAGCAAAGTGTTTAGTAGCAAAGAAATATGAATGGTAACGGTATCAAAAGGTAATGATAGCAAAAGTAATGTTTTTGGTCTTTTGTAGTGGTGATAGCAATTTCAATGGAAAATTAAATAAGCGAAGAACAATATATGGAAAGCTCGTAGGGAATGGATCGACGATAGAGAATTATGTCGGATGTGGTTCATCATGTAACAGTCATAACCTAGGGTGACACAGAACTAGCTCCAATTCATCAATGTAATGTAGGCATGTACTCCGAATAAAGTCATACATGCTTATGGAAAAGAACTTGCATGACATCTTTTGTCCTACCCTCCCGTGGCAGCGGGGTCCTAGCGGAAACTAAGGGATATTAAGGCCTCCTTTTAATAGAGTACCGGACCAAAGCATTAACACACAGTGAATACATGAACTCCTCAAACTACGGTCATCACCGGGAGTGGTCCCGATTATTGTCACTTCGGGGTTGCCGGATCATAACACATAGTAGGTGACTGTAGACTTGCAAGATAGGATCAAGAACTCTCATATATTGATGAAAACATAATAGGTTAAGATCTAAAATCATGGCACTCGGGCCCTAGTGACACTCATTAAGCATAGCAAAGTCATAGCAACATCAATCTCAGAACATAGTGGATACTAGGGATCAAACCCTAACAAAACTAACTCGATTACATGATAAATCTCATCCAACCCATCACCGTCTAGCAAGCCCACGATGGAATTACTCATGCACGATGGTGCGCATCATGAAATTGGTGATGGAGGATGGTTGATGATGACGATGGCGACGGATTCCACTCCAGATCAGCCCTCCCGAGAGGTTTTAGGGCCTGGCGGCGGCTCCGTATCGTAAAACGTGATGAATCCTTCTCTCTGATTTTTTTCTCCCTGAAAGCAAATATATAGAGTTGGAGTTGAGGTCGGAGGAGCTCCAGGGGGCCCACGAGGTAGGTGGCCCGCCCCGGGGGCCAGGCGCGCCCCCCACCCTCATGGCTAGGGTGTGGGCCCCCTGGTCTTCATCTTTTGCAAGGATTTTTTATTATTTCTAAGAAGATGTTCTGTGAAGTTTCAGGTCATTCCGAGAACTTTTGTTTCTGCACATAAATAATACCATGGCAATTTTGCTGAAAACAGCGTTAGTCCAGGTTAGTTCCGTTCAATTCATGCAAGTTAGAGTCCAAAACAAGGGCAAAAGTGTTTGGAAAATTAGATACAACGGAGACGTATCAACTCCCCCAAGCTTAAACCTTTGCTTGTCCTCAAGCAATTCAGTTGACAAACTGAAAGTGATAAAGAAAAACTTTTACAAACTCTGTTTGCTCTTGTTGTTGTAAATATGTAAAGCCAGCATTCAAGTTTTCAGCAAAGATTATAAACTAACCATATTCACAATAAAGCTTAGGTCTCATGTTTACTCATATCAATGGCATAATCAACTAGCGAGCAATAATAATAAATCTCGGATGACATCACTTTCTCAAAACAATCATAATATGATATAACAAGATGGTATCTCGCTAGCCCTTTCTGAGACCGCAAAACATAAATGCAGAGCACCTTTAAAGATCAAGGACTGACTAGACATTGTAATTCATGGTAAAAGAGATCCAGTCAAGTCATACTCAATGTAAACTAACAGTAATGAATGCAAATGACAGCGGTGCTCTCCAACTGGTGCTTTTTAATGAGAGGATGATGACTCAACATGAAAGTTAATAGATAGGCCCTTCGCAGAGGGAAGCAGGGATTTGTAGAGGTGCCAGAGCTCGGTTTTGAAATAGAGGTGAATAATATTTTGAGGGTATACTTTCATTTTCAACATAACAACCAAGAGATGGCGATATCTTCCATGCTACACAGATTATTGGCGGTTCCCAAACATAATGGTAAAGTTTATACTCCCCCTCCACCAACAAGCATCAATCCATGGCTTGCTCGAAACAACGAGTGCCTCCAACTAACAAGAGTCCCAGGGGGAGTTTTTTTTGCAATTATTTTGATTTGATCTGCATAAAGCATGGGACTGGGCATCCCGGTGACCAACCATTTTCTTGTGAGTGAGGAGCGGAGTCCACTCCTCTTGAGAATAACCCGCCTAACATGGAAGATACAGACAGCCCTAGTTGATACATGAGCTATTCGAGCATACAAAACAAGATATTTATTTGAAGGTTTAGAGTTTGGCACATACAAATTTACTTGGAACGGCAGGTAGATACCGTATATAGGTAGGTATGGTGGACTCATATGGAATAACTTTGGGGTTTATGGAGTTGGATGCACAAGAAGTATTCCACTTAGTACAGGTGAAGGCTAGCAAAAGACTGGGAAGCGACCAGCTAGAGAGCGACAACAGTCATGAACATGCATTAAAATTAATCAACACCGAATGCAAGCATGAGTAGGATATAATCCACCATGAACATAAATATCGTGAAGGCTTTGTTGATTTTGTTTCAACTACATGCGTGAACATGTGCCAAGTCAAGTCACTTAAATCATTCAGAGGAGGATACCAACCTATCATACCACATCACAACCATTTTAATAGCATGTTGGCACGCGAGGTAAACCATTATAAGCTCCTAGCTAATCAAGCATGGCACAAGAAACTATGATCTCTAGTTGTCATTGCAAACATGTTTATTCATAATAGGCTGAATCAGGAATGATGAACTAGTCATATTTACAAAAACAAGAGAGGTTGAGTTCATACCAGCTTTTCTCATCTCAGTCAGTCCATCATATATCGTCATAATTGCCTTTCACTTGCACGACCGAACGATGTGAATAATAATACTAGTGCACGTGCATTGGACTAAGCTGGAATCTGCAAGCATTCAATAAACATGAGAAGACAAGGCAATATGGGCTCTTTGTTAAATCAACAATAATGCATATAAGAGCCACTTCCACAATTTAATCATGGTCTTCTCCTATAGACCCCCAAAGAAAGGAAAAGAAATAAAACTATTTACACGGGAAAGCTCCCAACAAGCAAAAGAAGAACATGAAATCTTTTTGGGTTTTCTTTTTAGTTACTACTACAAGCATAGAAATTAAAACTACCTAAAAGCTATAACTAATTTTTTTGTTTTTCTTAAGGTTTATTAAATACACAAGAAGAAAGCATAAAAAGGAAAATAAACTAGCATGGATATTACAATGAAAAGGTATGAGCACCGACATCTAGCAATGAATGTGTGAACATGAATATAATGTCGGTGAGAAATACATACTCCCCCAAGCTTAGGCTTTTGGCCTAAGTTGGTCTGTGGCCACGGTTGGCCTGGCGGATATCCATAGTGATAGTTGGGGTCGTACTGCGAAGAAGAACATTCTGATTGCCACTGGTTGGCAATCATCTCCGGATCCCACTGGTAATTAGACTGTCGTGGGGGATCAACTTGTGGTTCCGACTCTGGCTCTGTGGCTGATGTAGGGTTCCGGTAGGCGTGAATAGCCTCTAACGGAACAAGGTACTGGCCTGCAGATAAATCAAACAAGGAAGGAGCAGGCAGGGTAATAGTCTCAGGATGATGTTTATCAAAGACCAATTTGTATTTAAGCTCCCCTTCCCTATTCTTAACAATAAAATCATGTGCCACCATACTCTTATAATCTAAATAAATAGGGGGCAACAATTTTTTCTTCCTTCTCATAATGCCTAATAGGTATGTTAAAATGTGCAGCTAGGCGTGAAGCATAGATGCCTCCAAAGATGGGGCCCTTTGTACGGTTCAGACTTAACCGTTCAGCAATAATACCGCCCATACTAACAGAGTTATCACAGAATAAACCATGGAACAAAATAATAATATCAGGAACACTAAGGTTTCCACAGTTTCCGCGACCAATTAAGCAACAACTAGCAAATATTGCAAAGTAGCGCAAAACAGGAAAATGTATGCTAGTGATTCATGCACCAGAAACCTTCCTCGTTTCCCCTACAGTGATGGTATCAATAAACCCATCCACATCGCCGCGATGTGGTTCCTCTATCGTGCCCTCGAAAGGGATCAAACAAACCCGACAAAAATCATAAAGTGACATCTCCTTATGCTCATCATATAAATAAAACTCCACCGTAGGTGGTGAGCTCCTAGCATGGAAATGAATGTTTTTCACAAAGATAATGGTGAGTAAGAGAACTCTCATATATTTGCTGTCACTTCGGGGTTGCCGGATCATAACACATAGTAGGTGACTATAGACTTGCAACATAGGATCAAGAACTCTCATATATTGATGAAAACATAATAGGTTCAGATCTGAAATCATGGCACTCGGGCCCTAGTGACAAGCATTAAGCATAGCAAAGTCATAGCAACATCAATCTCAGAACATAATGGATACTAGGGATCAAACCCTAACAAAACTAACTCGATTACATGATAAATCTCATCCAACCCATCACCGTCCAGCAAGCCTATGATGGAATTACTCACGCACGGTGGTGAGCATCATGAAATTGGTGATGGAGGATGGTTGATGATGACGATGGCAACGGATTCCCCTCTCCAGAGCCCCAAACAGACTCCTGATCAGCCCTCCCGAGAGGTTTTAGGGCTTGGCGGTGGCTCTGTATCGTAAAACGCGATGAATCCTTCTCTCTGATTTTTTATCCCCGAAAGCAAATATATAGAGTTGGAGTTCAGGTCGGAGGAGCTCCAGGGGGCCCACGAGGTAGGGGGCACGCCCAGGGGGGCAGGCGCGCCCCCCACCCTCATGGCTAGGGTGTGGGCCCCCTTGTCTTCATCTTTTGCCCTTTGGCTTCGCCTCAAAGCCAAGCCCGAGCGCGCCTTGTGCCCGGGGGCTACTATCGGCGTTCTGGGAACGGGGGTCCCCGGACTTGCCTGCCTGCGGCCCATGGCGTGGCTCTGCGAGCGGGCTGGTATGGCCCATCTTCACCAGCAAAGACTCAAGACCCACGTGAGGGGCCAAGCCTCGCGAGGCGGGCGACACAAGACCTCCTCAGGAGAGACCTCACCAGGGTGCTCGCGAGGGGCGGAGAGTTCAAGGCCGGGCAAACCTCGCGAGGTTCTAGTGACGTCAGCCATGATGACCAAGGCCAGGCGGGCGCTAGCGTGCAAAGTGTCCTTGTTTCCTCTTCGGTGCTAAAGAAGCAAGCGCAGGCGCGGAGTCCCAAGGCATCAAGCAAAGGTTTCCATATCAGTGCAACAAGACCAAGACCAGAAGGACGGCAAGACGGAGGTCACCGTGGAGCCCAAGAGGGCGTCACCACTAGAGCCTTTGGCAGGCGAAGACTGCTTTTGTCAGGATAGTTTATACTAGTTGTCCCCCTTCAAATTGGCCGTTGTGGGATCCCTTCCCGCTCAATATTTGGGAAGAGGACCAAGGACACTATAAATAGGACTAGCCACCACCGTAGCTAGGGGGAGGCGACCCCATCTGAGACTGAGGCGACCTCATCTTAGACTAGAACTAGTTCATCCCCACAATCACATCCACCAAGCACAAGAACACCTCTCCTCAGGAGGCTGTTCTTCCCCCCTATACTGTTCATCCTCAGCCCGAGAGGCAATCCACCACCACCACACTGGAGTAGGGTATTACACCACAACGGTGGCCCGAACCAGTATACATCTTGTGTCCATTGTGTTGCGAGTTCGTCGAGTTAGTTCGTACGATCTTGGCTAAATTAGGACGTGGACCGGTACAGGGGAGATCTTTGCGCACACCCCAATGTTCGAACCTTGAGGGTTTTGCCGGAACCAGTGATCCGACACCGCCGTCGCTTGCAAGAGGCGTCCCTTCGACGGTGTTGCCGCCCTCACCTGAGCCGCCAGCTGGAGTTGCAGGTTCAGCAGCGTCACCAGTTGGGGGCGCAGTGTCGAAGGCACAAAACTTCTTCAGCAAAGCCTCCACCTGGCCCTTCACGGCTTCGGTAGCGGCTGCGCAGCGCTCGTCATCCACATGCTCCAGCAGCTCGTCGAGGTTGGCGGCAGGATCACGAAGATAGAGGTGGCTGAAGACGCACGTCAGCACAACCGAGGAAAGCGTGCGGGCTTCCCCTTCTACCAAGGGGCCGATTCCTCCCACGACCTCCACAAGCACCCCGACCACATGAGGAAGCAGCTAGGTGGGGCCCTCATCGACGGTGGCTAGCGGCTCCTCCAAGCCCTTCTCATAGAGTGCCCGCAACGCCACATGGGACCTCTCCTCGAGAGACTTGAAGGCCGCGCGGTCCTCGGCCAGGACCTTCGCCTTGCATCAAGCTCGGCTTTCTCTGCTTCCATCTTCCGCTTTAGCTTCTCCAGCCGGCTGCGCTCCATGGCCTGCGCCTTCCCAACTGCTCTAGCTCGGCATCGCGACCCCTGACAGCGTCCTCCCAGGCCTTCATCTTCTCCTCCTCCGCCTTGTGGCCTTGCACCTCGGCCGCACACTCGTTGCATATTGTCTCCAGCTCGGCCTCCAGCTACTAACATCGATCCTGGGCGGCCCCGGCATCTTTCAGCGCCACCTCGCGAGCGGCCGCGGCCTGCTTGTCTTGCTTGGAGGTTGCAGCCGCCTGGCTCAGCGCCGCCCGAACGGACATGTCTGAGTGAAGCCAGCTAGAGACCAGCTCCAGGCGCCTGGCTACCAGGCAGGGGTCGACGCCTTGAAGATCTTCTCGCAGCAGGGTCATCGCAGAAAGAGCGCGCTGATACGTCTCCAATGTCTCTATAATTTTTGATTGTTCCGTGCTATTATATTATCAACCTTGGATGTTTTATATGCATTTATATGCTATTTTATATGATTTTTGGGACTAACCTATTAAGCTAGAGCCCAATGCCAGTTTCTGTTTTTCCTTGTTTTAGAGTATCGCAGAAAAGGAATATCAAACGGAGTCCAAACGGAATGAAACCTTCTGGAGAGTTATTTTTGGAATGAAAGCAACCCAGAAGACTTGGGGTGTACATAAGGGAAACAACAAGGAAGGCACGAGGCAGGGGGGCGCGCCCACCCCCCTGGGCGCGCCCTGCACTCTCGTGGGCCCCTCGTGGCTCCCCTGACGTATCTCTTCCTCCTATATATTCCAATATACCCTAAAACCATCAGGGAGAGGAATAGATCGAGAGTTCGGCCGCCAGAAGCCTCTGTAGCCACCGAAAACCAATCTAGACCCATTTTGACACCCGGCCGGAGGGGGGAATCCCTCTCCGGTGACCAACTTCATCATCCCGGCGCTCTCCATGACGAGGAGGGAGCAGTCCACTTTAACAGCCTGGATTTTGGCCCTTTTCTTTTTCTTTTGGAATTATTGGTTTTTGCTCTGTTTTTCTTTTTGGAGTGGTTCTGTGGCTTTGTCACCTGGGAAATCATCCTATTTTTCCTTCCCATGTGGCTCATCATTCTCAAAACTCTGCCAAGATCTTGTCACTCCACTGCTTGACCAAACCCTAATTTTTTCTAGGGAATATTCCTTTTTCTATTAAAGGAATAACCCTGTCTGCCCTAGGTTGTGAAGCAACATTTATTTCCATCACTCCTAAAATTCCCAAATAATTCTCATAAATTGTTTGGGTCATATCTTTCTCAGATATGGCAAAATATTTCATTTGTCATGTTTATCATCTTGCTCAAATAATTCATTTCCTATTCTGCCCTAAATGGCACATTGTGAAGCAAGTGCTATTTTCCTTTTCCCAATTGACCTCAAACTCCTTGGACACCTTTTCCTGTCTATATGATTGCCAAATGCCAAAATGCAACCTCATTTCCCTAGTTATTATTTAATTATGATTTTCCAAAGTTTCTACCGAGACATAAGCTTTATGAAGGTGGTGCAAGCTAGGCATATCCAAATGAGTTGCCATTTTGCATGATCCCTCATATCATTATATCATAGCCCTCCACCAAAGTAGAGCTCATTTCATGCCTCCATGTGAGCTCATCTTCAATCCTTTGATTCTGTCCAAAATTTCAGTTTGTGAAGCAAGTATTCTATATCCTGCTCCATTTTGGCTGCCAATTTTTCTAGGCCTTCTATTATCCATATAACCTACCTCCACCATTTTGGGCATGGTTCATCAAGCCAATATTTCTCTAGAATTTTTGCAAGATTCTGGACAGAGGGAATAGCTGTGAAGGAAGTACCATTTTGGTAAAACCAATTGGTATGAAACTTTTACAGCACCTTTATCTGGCCAAATCACTAAGCCCTGCCAAGTTTTACCTCAAGTGGTTACTCCATGTGAGTGCATCATCCAAATCTTGATTCTGGACGCATAATGTGAGTTACAAAGCAACTATGTTAGTTTGTGCTTCATTATGCCTCAAAACCTCCAGGATCATAGTCCGTCCTTAGTTAATCACCCAAAAAAACTCTTTGGCACCAGTAAAATCCCTGTTGATCACCAGTGTTCACCCAAGCTTACTGCAGTAAACTTCAGAGGGTGATTTCCAGTTAACCAGAGCAGTTTTAACCAAACTACCACCACGGTTGCAACCTCCCCTGGACGGGCAAAAACCCCAGACATTGTTTGGCTTAGCTTGTGGCACTGTGTGCACCAGTGCGCGCGGTGACCACCGACTTGGCATGTAGTGCGCGCGTCTAGAATGGCTTCTTGCTCGGGCCCCTCCTCTGCTCGGCGTCTCAGCGAGCACGAGCATGTCCAACTGTTTTACCGCGTTGTCGCCGTCTTCCTGGACCTCTCCCCCTCTCCGTAAAACACCTCGCCGACGCTCACCGACACTCGCCCACGGGTGCACTGTGGCCGACCAAGTATTAATGGCGCCGTGGCTTCTTCCTCTTCTTTTCCCCGAGCTCCGCTCGCCCGGCGACACCCAAGCCCATGCCCCTCGCCCCCGCCTATATAAGGCCACCTTGAGGCCCTCCCGAGCTCACCAGACTCCTCACCTCTCCCCTCTAGGCCAACCCGACCACCCAAACGAGCTCAAGGAGCTCTCATTGCCCTCCCAGGGCCATAGCTTCGCCGCTGTGCTCTGCTCAAATCCGGCCGACCCGAGCCACCCCTCCACTCCCTGATCTCACCCTCATCTTCCCCGTGCTCCTGCGAGTCTCCTCAACCCCACGCCTTGCCGCTGGAGCAGCCACATCGCCATTCCCGCATCTGCCCGAACCGCCGTCCGCCGGGGTTCATGTCGTCGTCGCCTCTGTCCATTCTAGAGCCCGTGACCTCCACCTTCAGGTGCGGCTCCTCCTGCTGAGCTCGCCCATAGGTCGAGCGAGGCGAGGGTGGCCGGAGCCGGCCGGACGAGCCCCCGCGCCGGCGACCTCCCTCTGCTCCGCAGGCGCGAGCGAGGTAGATGAAGATGACGACCCCCCTGCCAATTGGCCTCGGGCCCCGCGCGTCAGCCCCTCAGCCATTTACCCCGCCCTCCACGTCAGTTACGTGGAGTCGAATTCCCAGGCAATCCGTTTTCTTCTTCCGAAAGCGTATTCTGCTTCTACTTCAGCCAAAGTACGCTTTCCTTCACTGAAGACGTATTTTCTCTCTGTTACAGCGAGAATACGTTTTCCAGAGGAGAAGGCGTATTTCCTGGAGTGCGCTTTCAGTTTTTCTGGCTAAGGGTCTGTTTTGTGATGATTTTCATTACTGATAGGTCCCCGATAGAAAAACATTCATATCTTTTTGCTCCTAACACCAAATGAGGTGATTCCAAAGCTCACTTCTTCGTTTCATCGAGCCCGTTCCGATGGAATCATTTTCACCATGTTTTGACATCTAAAAATGAGCGTTTTGCCCCTGCCTTATTCAGCCCCCTCCAAGAGAGAACGTTTTCCGGCGATCCTTTCCGCAAGTTTCTCGCACTTTGTCCCGGTGATTTCTTCCACCCCAGGCAAGACACACCCTCCATTTGCATGATTTCAATGCAGTGACATGGTTTAAATTATTTTAACTTGTTTAAAATATTGCTTTAGCTACATGAATTTTTGCATGGCAATTTCTCGTAGCTGTATTTTGATCTTGTTATTGCCATGATGTTGCTTGGAGTTCTAGGACCTATATTTTGCAGCTTATGCGGTTGACATGTTGCCATTGGATTATTAGTGGCTTATGTTATGATTATTTTCATGGTGGAGTTGGATATGACATTTTTGGAGTATTACTTTGGATGTCACGCTGCCTTTGGATTATAAGTGGTTAGTATGATTATTTTCATGATGATACCTGTTATTATATTTTGGAGTATTACTTTGGATATCATGCTGCCTTTGGATTATTAGTGATTAGTATGATTATTTTCATGATGATACATGTTATTATATTTTGGAGTATACTTTGGATATCATGCTGCCTTTGGATTATTAGTGGTTAGTATGATTATTTTCATGATGCTAGTTGATGTTCTGTTGCTTGGAAGTATTATTTTCGGGTATGGGGTTTACATGTGGATCTTAGCCGAATAGCTTTATTCTTGTGTTTGAAGTAGTAGGAGTATTGTTTTCGGATTCATCATGACAGAAGTATTGTGCTACCCTTGGAGTATTTTGAGATGATGATATTATGTTTGGATTATTTGTTGGATATTGCTATGACTTGGATTATAGTTTGATAGTTAATACCTGAGTATCAGTTTTCACAGTTATATTTTTGGGGATAAATTCCGTCATTAAGTTGGTCAGGTGCCACCGAACCCTGCTTTTCCAGTGCAACCACATTTGCCTTTTTGGGAAGGCCCTAATGCGCTCTATTGTCATGTCTCTCGTCGGTGCCTCCAATGAGGGAAGGTTATGGGCGTGCGTACCCTGGCCCGGTAAGCAGACATAACCTTGTGTGCCCATTGTTGTTGTTATGGATCTGGTCCCCGTGAGGAACGTTTTGGCCACGACGGTGGTCGGTGTGTCTTTCGTAGACACGGGGCCACCTACAACTAGCCTAGTGGGGAGTGAGTCGGAGTGGCCGGGAGATTGTCATGGCAGTAGGTCGGTTTTGTCGGAACGTCGTTGGTCCACCCGAATGGGAGTACGAGGCCATGGGTTCTGTGGTGTGGGTACAATGTGCTACCTCTGCAGAGTGTATTAATCTATCGATAGTCGTGTCCTTGGTCAAGGGTATGGGTTCGTACTAGGTCCCACCATTCGATCAACACTCACATGACAGAATGACTTATAGGTGATTTATATGATGATATATTGTGAGAAGTAACAGTTTGGCAGGATGTTGATAATGATGTTGGAGACCAAGTGTTGGTCATGGTTGTGATCGCCAAAAAGATCACAGATTGAGACCAAGTGTTGGTCATGGTAGTGATCGCCGGAAAGATCACCGTGTGGTTTTGATCATAAGTTGATCGAGATGGTATATTGCTTGGCCGGTTAGCAAAGAGAGAGATGGTTACAAAGATCTGAGATGGTTATTTATCAATATTGTATCAGTTTCATGCCATGCTTAGTAGTTGCTCCATCATGGTAGTTGTTAATTATTTAACCTGCTAATGCTATGGTATTGTCTTTCCTTGATGTTTATGGTTGTTGTGAGCTTGCAAGTACATTCAATGTACTGACCTGACGTGTCATGCCAGATTGCAGGTGATGTCGTGATTGCTTGATTGTTTGTTGAGGTGTTCGTCCATGCGAGCCAGATCGTGTCCCAGCCAGAGTCCCTGCGGAGTGGAGTTCACCACCTTCGTTGTTGTTCCGCTGCTAGAAGTTTTCCGCTGCTACGAGTTGTTCCGCTGCTAGCATAGAGCAAGAGTAGTATCGCAGGCATAGTGTCGCCATGCTGATGTGATCATTGTAACATCAGACCCATGTAATTATTATTTTTGTAATAAGAGATGATTTGTTCTATGTCAAGCAGTGCCATATTCCAGAGACTTCTCCTCGATCTCTGGGCTGTAATACAAGGCGTTCCGGTTTCTCTGAGCCGGGGTGCCACATCCACCCTCGGGGTTGAGGGTATGTACCAGTAGCTATGTGTGTGATCTCTCTCACTCTCTCTCATGTTCTTGAGGTGGTACGATCTTGATGTATCGTGAGCTTTGCTATTATAGTTGGATCTTATGGTGTTTCTCCCCCTCTACTCTCTTGTAATGGATTGAGTTTTCCCTTTGAAGTTATCTTATCGGATTGAGTCTTTAAAGATTTGAGAACACTTGATGTATGTCTTGCACGTGCTTATCTGTGGTGACAATGGGATATCATGTGATCCACTTGATGTATGTTTTGGTGATCAACTTGTGAGTTCCGTGACCTCGTGAACTTATGCATAGGGGTTGGCACACGCTTTCGTCTTGACTCTCAAGTAGAAACTTTGGGGCACTCTTTGAAGTTCTTTGTGTTGGTTGAATAGATGAATCTGAGATTGTGTGATGCATATCGTATAATATTACCCACGGATACTTGAGGTGACATTGGAGTATCTAGGTGACATTAGGGTTTTGGTTGATTTGTTTCTTAAGGTGTTATTCTAGTACGAACTCTAGGATAGATTGAACGGAAAGAATAGCTTCGTGTTATTTTACTACAGACTCTTGAATAGATCGATTAGAAAGAATAACTTTGAGGTGGTTTCGTACGTGTCTGCGTTCTGGGGACGGGGGTCCCCAGACCTGCCTGCCTGCGGCCCATGGCATGGCTGAGCCAGCAGGCCATACGGCCCATCTTCATCAACAAGGCATCCCATACCCTCACGAGGCGGACGATGCAGGACCTCCTCTAGAGTGGCCTAGGTAGGCAGGCTCACGAGGAGCGGAGATATCAAGGCAGGGCAAACCTCACGAGTCTCTCGTGACGTAAGCCATGACGATCGACACCAGGCGGGCACCAGCGCACGCAGCGTCCTTGTTTCCCCTTTGCTAAGAAGGAGGCAAGCGCAGCCGCGGAGTACCGAGGCCTCAGGCAAAGGTTTCCATTTCGGTGCAACAAGACCAAGACCAGGCGGATGGCAAGGCGGACGTCATCGTGGAGCCCAAGATGGCATCACCCCAGAGCCTTTCATAGGCGCAAACAACCTTTTGTCAGGATAGCTTGTACTAGCTGCCCCCCTTCAAATTAGCCCGCCATTGTTGGCTCCCTTCTAGCTAAATATTTCGGAAGAGGACCAGGGCCTATATAAGTAGAGCTAGCCACCATAGTGGAGGGATGGGATCTCATCTCATCTTAGCTTGAGGGAATCTACACACCACAAGTTCATACGCACAAGAACACCTCAACATCAGGAGGTTGTTCTTCCCCTTGTATTGTTCATCATCAGCCCAAGAGGCAACCCACCACCACCACACTGGAGTAGGGTATTACACCACAACGGTGGCCCGAACCAGTATAAACCCCGTGTCTTTCTGTGTTGTGAGTTCATCGAGTTCGTCCGCAAGATCTTAGCGAGCTAGAGCGTAGATCGGTAGGAGGGAAAGTCTTTGTGCGCACCCCAGTATTCGAACCTTAAGGGTTTGCCGGAACCCCACATCCGACATTTGGTGCGCCAGGTAGGGGTGCACCGTAGTTACCCTTTCGTCGGTTTGTCGCTCTGTCGCTCCGTCGTCTCCATGGCGGACGCTCGCCGTGCTCGAGCTGAGCGTCGGGCTACCCTCGCCGCCCGCGTCGCTCAGACGGCTCCCATCGGCGGCCACCTCATCGCTCTCCGTCCCCCACCGCCAATGCTGCCACAATCCCGGCGGGGAACGAGCAGCAGGCGTCCTCGGTGCATCCTTCAGTGCGGTAGGACGGCCGCACCGCTACTCCATCACTCACCCTGCTGGTTCTTCGTCCCATGCGCACCGCACTCCCATGGAGGCACGGGCCGCGCTCATCGCGGCGAACAAGCTCCTGCGTTACCGCCCCGTCGACGACCTCTATGAGGAGTGGCTCGACCGTGTCACCGAGCTCGTCCGTGCCGCAGGGGGTTCTCCGACGCCGTCCCACTCTTTGCCTCCCCCTAAACCAGCCGCAGGCGACGGGGCTCATGGCATGCCTCCACCGCCTCAACCCCAAGACGGTGCCTTGGCACCAAGGTGCGCGCCTCCACGGCGTGATCCACCGCGCCCGGCGCCCGTGCATGAAAAAAGAAGCTACCAAGAAATCCCGCGACCGCGAGAAGCTGCACCGGCGCTCCCCGCGCCACCTCGTGAAGACCGCATGCCGCCTGCAGCGGCACAGCATGGACCTCGTCAACACCTAGCTCCACCTTTGAAGCGGGCCCCAGCAACCACGGCCGGCTACCGCGCCTTCACCCCTGAGCTGGGTAGCGTCGCCTGGCCAAGAAAGTTCGTCAAGCCAGATCTACCTCCTCGATACGACGGCACCGCCGACCCCGCGGAGTTCCTGCAGCTCTATGAGCTGAGCATTGAAGTGGCCAACGGCGACGAAAAAGTCATGGTGAACTGGTTTCCCATGGCTCTCAAGGATGGGGCCCGCTCATGGCTCCTGAACCTACAGCACGGCTCGATCGCCTCCTGGGACGAGAGGCACGACCGTTGTGGGCGATCTACGTCGCATCAAGCAACAGCCAGGAGAGACCCTCTAGAAGTACATCCAGCGCTTCAACAACACTCGCCTCAAGATCCCCAAGGTCACGGACGAAGCCATCATCTCCGCATTCTCAGACGACGTCCGTGACGTCAAGATGAAGGAAGAGCTGGCTATCCACGAGGAGCTTTTCACATCTCAGGAGCTGTTCAACCTGGCGAGGAAGTGCGCAAGAGCTGAGGAGGGGCGCCTCTCTCTCCTTGAGCTGCCAGCTAGAGGAGTGGAGGAAAATAAGGCCAAGACCAAGGACGTGAAGCGCAAAGAGGCAGTATTGCTCGCAGCGGAGCCCGACACCAAGCGAGGCAGAGATCAGCCCGAGTCATCCAAGAACGGTCGTCCATTATGCGCCTTCCACAACCTGAACACCCACAACACCAGCTACTGTTAAGAGCTCAGAGCCATACGGGAAGGACGCTATGGTCGACACCCCAAGCGCAATGACCGGTGCTACGGCCGCAGAGGAGAACACGGAGGCGGACGCTGCGACGACTGTGGCCTCCACCAGGAGTGGCGCGACCGGCCTCGTGAGGACCGCTGGCAGGACCAACCTCGCGAGGGCGCCTGGAGGGACCCGCCTCGTGAGGATTGCCCCTAGGGAAACGTCGGTCTTCCCCCGTTGCCGCCACCAAGAAGGAATGAAGACCACCACCAGGACGAGGGGGCTGGGGGCTTCCAGGAGCCGCATGCGATCGCTTGCATCTTGGGCGGTGCTCAGGCCCCAGCCTCTCAGCGCATCTTGAAACAGTTTGCTCGCGAGGTGAACGCGGCGCTCCCCAAGCTCGAGGCCACGCGCCCACTCAGGTGGTCCCAATGTGCCATCACCTTTGACTCGGCAGACCAACTCAAGTGCACAGCCACCGCTGGCGCACTCCCTATGTTGTGCTCCCCAGTCATCAGCAATGTGCAAGTCACCAAGACTCTCATCGACGGCGGCGCAGGGCTCAATATCCTATCCATCGACACATTCGACAACCTCCAAGTGCCCTATGAGTAGATCCAGCCAACCAAGCCTTTTTCAGGAGTGACTGACGGTTCCACCACACCGATAGGGCAAGTCCGCCTGCCCATCACCTTTGGGGAGCGCAAGAACTACCGCATCGAGCTCATCTACTTCGATGTCGCGCACATCTGCCTGCCGTACAATGCCATCCTCGGGTATCCATCCCTGGCCAAGTTCATGGCAGTCACTCACCATGGCTACAACGATCTCAAGATGCCAGGAAGCGGGGGAATCATCATGGTCCCATGTGAAGAAAGGGATGCGGTGTGCTCCCTTGAGCGCGCCTTCCAAGCCGCAGCAATCGACAACCCTGACAGCAGAAGTGAAGGCCCTCCGAAGACCATCCCCAAGAGGAAGCTGTCACGCCGCGCAGGACTCCAAGAAGATGGTGTCGCGTCAGGAGTCTCGTCAGGATCAGTGCCCGCTCCAGGGGCGCCTCCCTCCACCGCATAGGAAAGCGTGCCTGGTGCCCTCCTCAGGTAGGACTCGGGGGCTCTCTCCTAGAGAGCCTCAGACCTTGCCAACCTCATGAGGGAGGCGCTTGGGCACCACTTGGAGGCATGCTTCATGGCACGCTTTCCAGGAGTGCCCGCCACCCAGGAGTTCATCACCAAGACCACCCAAGAGCTGCAAGAAGCAAGAGCCATGCGCGGCCACAGCCGCTCACAAGGCGCAGCTCACCATCCAGGCAAGGGTGCTGAACTGCGCGTTTGCATCGACATCCCAGGGCTCGATAGGACCGCATCTCAGGAGCGCTTCTGGCCTTCGAGTGCGGGTCGTTGTGAGGGCCCACCACACAGCTACGTTCACATGCCCTTTGGCTTGCCGAGCGTGGCGTCGGCTGACCAACGCAACCTGCGGCGTGTACTGGCGGCTCAGGAGGCCAGGTACCACGCCGTCCTAGAAGAGATGGAGACAGTCTTCAGGGAGTCTCCCAAGCCCCCAGAGCCTCCCGAGGCTCAGGGTCCCAGTGGCTCATGACAAGCCATTCCTTCAACGCGTGGCTTCAGCTACACCAACTCTACTTCGTCTACTGTACCAAGTGACATCTTCCAAGTTCATTTAAGCTAGGAGTGCCCCTCGGGCTGCATTATTCCCAGGCCACAAGGGTCCGTCCCTATGGCATGTATCCCTTTTGCTTATGTCTTTAGCTTACCTTGTTGGGGGCGCCCCTCAGGCTGCATCATCCCCACGCCGCTCGGGCCGGACCCAGTGGCATGTATCTTCCTACATTTACCTAAGTCGATCTGCTCTTCATGCTTAACCAGCCAACTGCTATCGCCTGGATCACCGCCTGCCATGGGTCTGTTCACCCTATGCAATTCGCTTGCACGTTAAAAGGGGGGCTCCTGAGCATCGCGACTCAGGAGCTCTTACTGGCTCTCCAGCCCTCACCCCTGGCCTTGACCACGACATCGCGACCTGGCATACTAGTGGCGACTGAGCTCGCTCGAGGGCTGGGACCTGAGGACGTAGAGTGCTTGCATCTAACCGCCTTGCAGGGACATACAATCACAAAGACTCAAGACCAGGCGCAACCCGCCTTGAGGTAGGGCCTCGTGAGTCCCGTTTTGGCTCACGAGTGCCCAGATACACCTCACAGCCCTACCATGCAAGCCACGTGTCAGGGCGGGGCTGTACACGCCCCGGGGGCTCCTCCCGGAGGGGGCCCCCATCCCACGCCCAAGTGGAAGCTCCATGCTCCGCGCTGGCTGTCGACACTGCCGAGGAGCGGCTATGCCCGTGCACAAGCGGAAGCACTATGCTCCGCGCTGGTGATAAACAACTGAGGGCGACCCCATAGTCGCACCAATCTCAGGGAGCCTAGAGCTCAGCGCCCAGCCTCACCACAATGCCTCCCCTCGGGAGAGTCACGCGAGGGGCTAGGCACGGGGGCTGCGCTCGGGTCACGCCCAAGCGCATGCCACCCAACCAAGTCCTTCAGACTTGGGCATCGCGTGCCCCTCCCGAGGCCTCGACGAGGGTAGGTATGGAAATTGTTTGAACGTCAAGGGGGACTCCTGAGCATCGCGACTCAGGAGCCTAACTGGTCACGTAGTCCCTCACTCCTTGGTCCATCCTGGTCTCCGGTCGGCCCAATGGCGGTTGAGGTATGCACGGGGCCGGGTCTGCCGACGTAGAACATTAATCTATCCTCACGAACTCTCCCTATATGTTGTTCGCACGTCAAGGGGGACTCCTGAGCATCGCGACTCAGGAGCCTAACTGGTCACGTAGCCCCTCACTCCTTGGACCGTCCTGGTCTCCGGTCGGCCCAATGGCGGTTGAGGTATGCGCGGGGCCGGGCTCTGCCGACGCAGAACAAAGCAAATAGGAAGGAAAACACAAAATCTCAAAGCAAATATTACAAGCATATTGTTCTCACAATACCAAATGAATAAGTCTAAACGCCTCCACGAGGCCTGATGTATGTCGCAGGAATGAAACGAGGAGAATAGCCGCAGGTCACCCCTGGATGTCGCCCCGCCTGCGGAAGGTGCTCCCCCGTGGGCGATGATGTTCTCACCTTCGCCACCAGCCGCAAGATCCACGGCATCGCCAGACATGGGATCAGAGACAAAGCTGTGGAACTTCCTCAGCAAATCCTCCACTTGACCTTGAACAGCTGCGACGGCGGCTTCGCAGAGATCTTCAGCCACAGGCTCCAGCAGCTCATCAAGGCGGGCGTTGGGGTCACCGACGTGCAGATGGCTGAGGACGCGAGTCAGTGCGGCTGAAGACAGAACGTGAGCTTCTGCCTCCGCCATGGGACCGAGGCCCTCAACAACCTCCTCAAGCGCCTTCACCACGAGAGGAAGCAGTTGGGTGGGGCCGTCCTCGTCAGTGTCCAGCGGCTTCTCCAGGCCATGCTCGTAGAGCGTCCTCAGCGCCTTGCGAGATCTCTTCTCGAGATCGGCGAAGGCCACATGGTCTTCGGCCAGGACTCGCGCCTTGGCGTCACGATCGGCCTCCCTCGCCCCCATCTTCTGCTCCAACTCTTCCAACCGGTTGCGCTAGGCAGCCTGCTTCTTCCCCAGCTCCGCCAGCTCAGCATCACGGTTCTTGACGGCTTCCTCCCGAGCCTTCATCTCCTTCTCCTCTGCTTGGCGGCGGCGTACCTCTTCGGCGTGCTTGTCACGCAGGCTCGGCAAGTCGCCCTCCCGCACTTGGCAGCGGTCACGGGCGGCCTTGGCGTCTTTCAGCGCCGCCTCACGATCGGCTGCAGCACCGGTGGCTCCTTACTTCTCCCTCTCAAAAGCCGCAAGAGCCTAGCCCAGCGCCACGCATACCGCCAGGTCAAAATGAAGCCAGCCGTAGGCCAACTCCAGACGCCCGGCCACCAGGCGCGGGTCAGCGCTTAGGAGATCCACCTGCAGTTGGGTCGTCTCTGAAAGGGCACGCTCCAAGACGGCAGCAGGAGCAGAAGGACCAGGAAGTAGAGATGCAGGAGGAGGAGGAAGCGACATCATCACGAGGGCTTGGGAGACCGCGGGTTCCGGAGTAGCTGGGACCTCATCAGCCGCGCCAAGTACTGGCACCTCCGGAGCCAGCGGGGCCATGGGGGCTGACTCCATGCGGCGATGCTCCTCTTGGCCCCGCGAGGACGACCGGGCTGGGGAGACACGGGCGATGTTGCCTCCTTGCTCTGCAGAGGGATGCACAACCGTCGTACCCTCCTTCCTCTTCTTTGCCGAAGATGTCGGCCTGATCAACCAAAGGCAAGTGTCAGGAAATAACAAGTACCAGCAGGGACTTGTCAAGTCGCGTAGTTGCCGAGGCAGCGTGGGGAAGTGGAGACGCCCACGTCTAAGCAACCGCACGCGTCGACTGAGGTGGCATGCTTTTGGGGCCTGTGGTGCTCCGAACTTGACCCTTGGCTTTGCCGTGAAGCCAAGCCTGCGCACACCTTGGGACCAGGGGCTACTGTCGGTGTTCTGGGAACGGGGGTCCCCAGACCTGCCTGCGGCCCATGGCGTGGCTGAGCTAGCAGGCCGTACGGCCCGTCTTCATCAACAAGGCGTCCAAGACCCTCGCGAGGGGCCAAGCCTTGCGAGGCGGACGACGCAAGACCTCCTCTGGAGTGGCCTAGCTAGGCAGGCTCACAAGGAGCGGAGATATCAAGGCAGGGCAAACCTCACGAGGCTCTCATGACATAAGCCATGACGATTGACACCAGGCGGGTGCCAGCGCACGCAGCGTCCTTGTTTCCCCTTTGCTGCAATGGAGGCAAGCACGGCCATGGAGTACCGAGGCCTTCAGCAAAGGTTGCCATTTTGGTCCAACAAGACCAAGACCAGGCGGACGACAAGTCAGAGGTCATCGTGGAACCCAAGATGGCGTCACCCCAGAGCCTTTCACAAGCGCAGACTACCTTTTGTCAGGATAGCTTGTACTAGCTGTCCCCCTTCAAATTAGCCCGCCATTGTTGGATCCCTTCCCTCTCAATATTTCGGAAGAGGACCAGGGCCTATATAAGTAGAGCTAGCCACCATAGTGGAGGAATGGGATCTCATCTCATCTTAGCTTGAGGGAATCTACACACCGCAAGTTCATACGCACAAGAACACCTCAACCTCAGGAGGTTGTTCTTCCCCTTGTATTGTTCATCATCAGCCAAGAGGCAATCCACCACCACACTGGAGTAGGGTATTACACCATGATGGTTGCCCGAACCAGTATAAACCCCATGTCTTTCCGTGTTGTGAGTTCGTCAAGTTCGTCCGCGAGATCTTAGCGAGCTAGAGCGTAGATCGGTAGGAGGGAAAGACTTCGTGCGCACCCCAGTGTTCGAACCTTAAGGGCTTGCCGGAACCCCACATCCGATAGTACCCTACCATAATCTCTTTGTTTGTTCTCTGCTATAGTGACTTTGGAGTGACTCTTTGTTGCATGTTGAGGGATAGTTATATGATCCAATTATGTTATTATTGTTGAGAGAACTTGCACTAGTGAAAGTATGAAACCTAGGCCTTGTTTCAACGCATTGCAATACCGTTTGTGCTCACTTTTATCATTAGGTACCTTGCTGTTTTTATATTTTCAGATCACAAAAACCTTTACCTACCATCCATATACCACTTGTATCACCATCTCTTCGCCAAACTAGTGCACCTATACAATTTACTATTGTATTGGGTGTGTTGGGGACACAAGAGACTCTTTGTTATTTGGTTGCAGGGTTGATTGAGAGAGACCATATTCATCCTACGCCTCCCACGGATTGATAAACCTTAGGTCATCCACTTGAGGGAAATTTGCTACTGTCCTACAAACCTCTGCACTTGGAGGCCCAACAATGTCTACAAGAAGAAGGTTGTGTAGTAGAGATCAAGCTCTTTTCTGGCGCCGTTGCCGGGGAGGTTAGAGGTTGAAGGTATATCTTTAGATCTTGCAATCGAATCTTTTTGTTTCTTGTTTTAGCACTAGTTTAGTTTATAAAAGAAAACTACAAAAAATGGAATTGAGTTTTCCTCGTACGCTTCATCTTTTTAATATCTTTCGTGAGTATGATGGAAAGGAAAATTGTGCCAAAGTGTTAGAAGAAGAATGCATTAAAATGTTTGGCACTAAATCTTTGAATGATGAGCATGATTGCAATGTTATTAGTATGAACTCTTTGAATATCGATAGTACTAATGATGATTGCACTAGTCATGATGAGAATGTCTCTTATAAGCATGTCGATTTTTGTGTAGTGCATAGAGTTTGCAAGTACACACCAATTAGGGAAGATAGATTTTGCAAGAGGCATACACTACAAAAAACAAAGGATTGCACTACAAAAAAAATACACTTTCGTGATGATACGTGTTTGTCACAGTAGGTCACTTTTTTGTCATGCATTTACATCCATGACAAATTTATGACAGAATCAAGATAGTCATACCTGTGCTGTCGTAGAAGTGTTCCATGACATTACCAAAATTATCATCACGGAAGTTTCCACTTCCATGACGATAAATCGTGCGTCACAGAAGTGCTTCCGTTAAGGGTGACCGACACGTGGCATCCATCGTAACGGAACGCCGTTAAGCTATCAGGTCGGGTTTTGGAACCGATAACCCGTTAACAGCCCCGACCAATGGGAAATTTCCATGTGTAAAATTCTTATTGGTCGGACAAAACACGTGTCAGCTCTTTAGTGGGTTAGATAGGCGCCTATGATACGTCGACACGTGGCACGACCCAACATAGGCCCATTCCTATGAAAACACCGACCCGTTTGACTTGGTCAAAAGGTGGAGGGCCGGCCCATGTAAAGCCTGTTAACAACCTGTTCGCATATAGCCCATTTACAGCCCGCTAACCCAAGGCCCATTACGCCCTATCCGAATTAGGCCCAGTAGCGTCATCTAGGCCACCCAATATGATTCCAGCCCGTTTTCACTTCTGGCCCATGTATGGCCCATGACGTCTTTCGGCCCATATGAGGCCCTATGTAACTCTTGGCCTATTAACGGCCCATGGTGAAACTGGCCCATAATGAATAGTGTATCACTTTACACCCATTAACGGCCCGTGGTGAAACTGGCCCGTAATGAACAGTGTATCACTTTATACCCATTAACGGCTCGTTATTCCGTTGGGCCGTTTCCAGCCCATGTTATCTTTCGGCCTTCTCAGAGCCCATTAATTCTTGGGCTCATTTCCAGCATTCGTTTACTTACGGCCCCTTATTGTCATTTTCTGCTTGTGGGCCAAATTCAGCCCGTGGTTACAGTCGTCCCATTTGTGGTCCGTTAATACGTTGGGCCGTTTTCATAGCGTCATCAAATATGGCCTATTAACGATGGCCCGTTATGGTCGGCCCATGAACGGACGATTCCAACTCTAGCCCGTTTACGGCCATAATGTGTTATTGGCCCATGTTTGGTCATCGATCATACTACCCTTATAAGGCCCATTGATGATACGGCCCGTAGAAGGCCCATTGTTTCTACGGCTCGTAGAAGGCCCACTGTTTCTACGGCCGGTAGAAGGCCCACTGTTTCTACGACCCGTAGGAGGCCCAGTGTCACTACAGTAAATATTAGCCCATGCTTATTGTGGCCTAGTTTTAAAAAAATAGGTTATTGCAGCCACTAGCAAACCGCGGAAAAAGAACTGCAATGACTAGAAGCAAACAAATAAACAAGACAACAAGGAAATAAATAAGCAAGCAACTTACGCTAGGCTATCATGGATATCACACATATTACATCCACTGGGCATCAAAGTTCACCACCAGTGCAAGTAAACGTGCCGACAAAAGAATATACAAAACTGAGAGCACTTCAGAAGGCACTAGGCCTGGCCAGGTCGCCCCCCCCCCAAACAACTGAAGAAGCTGAGTAGACCTCAGTTGTGTCAACGATAGATGCATCGACACTAGATTGAAGGCATGATGGTGCGCACGGCAGTCCTCTGACATCTTCATTGCATCTTTGACTTCAAGTCAGAGCTGAGCTGAAGCAAGCCTTTCCACTTTAAGTCGAGACTGAAGAAGTCTAACTGATTGAGGCAGCGACTGCATAGAGGTTGTCTCACACCTGCTGGTAGGTAGCTTCAACTCACTGTCTTCATCAAGATAGGACCTTGGGGTCATCTCACTATCCTCAAGATGGTTTGGCTCACTATCTTCCCTAAAGTTCTGCCTGGCGTAAGAGATACAAGTCTGAAAGAGAAACAAGGAGACACGTAACAGGTTTCACAATTATATAAGCAAATAAATGGATCTGTTCTGCATAAGGAACATGTTTTTACAACTACAATTTGAAACTGGTAGTTGTTGCAAAGATCCAATCAGATGTAGACAGCAAAGCAAACAACAGTGGAGGAAATGATGCCTATCCAAATCTACACTAGAACAAAGTTTGAAGGCTTGAGAAGGATGAACTTACATTACATGTTAACACGGGTAGGACAAAGCCTTTCTCCATGTTGATGGAAGGATAATTCAATAAATTCCCCAAAGAAAATTCTTTATAAGCGTTGCCATTATTCTACATTTTGCAAAGAGTAAATATAGATCAAATAATATTGGAAGAAACAGAGGATAATGAAGCTCAGGCGCAGACTGATGATACATAATCAAATAGCAATTAATTAAGTACAGCGTTACAAGGCAAAAGGGAGAGAGGTACTGACAAGAGCAATGCAGAGCCCATTATTGTTTTGAGATCGTATGATCCTTTGAGCAAGGAGATTCATCTGAAATTAGTTTTCATACAAGAGAGAAGGTAAGGCACAAGCAAAAATTTAGGAGTTCAAATTTTGAATTGATATCATAGACAGTACCTGACGCTGGGCGCCCAGCAGTTCTAATAGGGGTTTGGCCACTGGAGTAGGGATAAAGTGTGGTACAGTTGGGCCTATGTTTTCTGTGGCTGCTGATCTATCTGATTTAACAGGTATCACTACCTTTTCCAAATACCTAGTTTGTACTCCTTGACGACCTGCACTCACCCTCTTCCTTTTGGACACCTATTATGAAAGAACAACATTTGACTGGAAAAACATAGTGTGACGACACATGGAATAGGTACAGAAAATGGATAGGTATGGCATATACTCATATATGATGCTTAAACTAAGCAGATGGTGTAACAAAGTAGAAGTAATGCAAGAGGTCAGAAGCAAAATATGTGCAACCAATACAACTTTGCAAAGTTAGAGCAAGCACCTTGATGGGTGAATAAGATAGGCCATCCTCCACCATGCCAAGTTTGTTAGGCAGTTGATCATTCCGCAATATTCCTCTCGTGCGCCCATTCTCATATTCATTTTGATAATGTTCAATATCTAACATGCATGAAAACATAAAAACAACTGAGATTTTCTTTGTAATGCAGAAGTGATTCTAATCCAATACCGCCTCCCTGTAAACCCCTTTGTGCTATCTCTGCAATTTTTTTTAAAAGATGCCATGCATGCTGTAATCTGTCGTGTTCATTAATATAATGTGGCCTACTACTCAAAATATGAGAGCTCCAGAAGTGATGACACTTCGCAGATGATAGCTTCAACATATAGTAAAGAAGAACAAGTCGACCTGACCTAACAGATTCAAAATATACTAAGGGAGAACATCTCGACCTGACCAGTCGACCGCAAGAGAAGAGTATCATCTTAAAGAAGAGCAGAAGAGCAAGCATATTGTAGATATTACAAGTCTTTTAATACAGTGTTGGTTGGCCACCCATGATGAACCAGAGCACACACAGAAATACTATTCTTTCCGGTCTCTCCATATGTGGCTCACATGCATTTCGAAACTAAAGTACGAACATTTAGCTAACAAATTAAATATCTCTCAGTTTTACTAATATCAGCAATAATATAAAATATGAATTTTACAACTAATCTTGTTTAGCTCGATGGGTGGAGCAGTGCTATTACGACACGAACCACGTAGGCTGATTGTGGTCATCATAAAATGGGGAAAACATAAGCATGATGAGTACAGTGTTGACCGTGGCAGTGGGATGGCAGATCTGAAGCTGCAAACCGCGGAAAGGGTAGTTAGCAACCGATGTTTGCTTTAAAATAACAACTAAGATTTGGTATGGACAAGAAAGTACAGTCAACAAGTGACAAAGAAATGCAATTATGCTGTCTCTCTATATGTGGCGACATGCATTTGGAAACTCAAGTGGGACCTTTAGCTAACCAATTAAATGTGTCGGTTAACTAATATTAGTATCATATCACAATCATATTTGAACAACTAAGCTTTCAAATTCTGAGTGTTGTGTTGTTTAGTTTGAAGGGTGGAGTAATGCTAGTACGACAGAAAGCACCTACACAGATCATAGTAGAGTAGATAAAAGGGGAAAACCCTAAGCATCAAGAGAAAAATCAGGAAAGTGGAACTAGCTGGACCAGTGGGTGGCACACATGCTTTTCGAAACGAATATAGGAACATTAGGTGACCAATTAAACGTTCTCTGTTTTAGTGATACGAGCATCATATCAGATTCGTATTTCAACACGTAAACTTTGGGTTGAGGTCTTGAGGAGCAGTGCTAGCATGACACGAAGCACCTACGATGATGGTAGTGAATATAAAGGGGGGAAACCATAAGCTTTACGAGTATAGTGCCCGCGCCATGGCGGATCTGAAGGTGCAAACCAGACAAAGCTACTTCGCAACCAATGTTTGCTTTCAACTAGCCACTACGATTTGGTACGGATAAGAAAAGTACAGTAAACAAATTACAATCTGTTTTTCGGGTTAGATCAATAACTTAAGCACATATGGAAGAGTACCACCTCTCTTGCGACGCCGTGTAGGCCTATGCTGATACGTTGAGGGTGCTGCGGGTGCGATGGTTGTCGGCAGCGGGGAAGAAGACTTTAGACGGCAGACGGCCGGGTCGGGGGATATATCATGTCGCCGTGGACGAGGCGGTCGTAGGAGCGGCAACGGCAAGGTGGACGACGGCGCTGATGAAGCGAGAGGAGGCGATGAAAGGATGCTGGTCCAGCGCCATGGATGAGAGACGTCCATCTCTTGAAGTGGACGACGGGGTAGGGGTAGCGGCTCCGGCAAGGTGGAGGATGGGGTGGCGGACGGAGGAGGCTGGCCGCAGTGCGGAGGTTGTCGTGCCGCCGACGGTGTATGAATGGGGAAATGGAGGGGACGGGGATCTCAAACTTTGGGACGCGCTTCTCTTAAATGGGGGAAAGTTACGAACTTATCTCCCGTTTAAAATTTCGGACATCGCATCGGTTGGGGATAGGACGGTAATCTCGCATCTCCCAAATATTTGCCGGTAACTATTTCGGGCAAGGAGAGGGTGTTTTGCCGCCCACGGTTGGCGCCCACGGTGTATGAACAAGGCTGACAGGTAGGGCGGCTGTGTCACGTCTGATGGAAGTTACACATCTGCCCCTATTTAAAATATTAGCCTACATCGATTTCGGGCGAGGAGAGGGTGTTTTACCACCCACGGTTGGCGCCCATGGTGTATGAACGGGGCTGACTGGTAGGGCGGTTGTGTCACGTCTGATGGAAGTTACACATCTGCCCCTATTTAAAATATAAGCCTACATCGATTTCGGACGAGGAGAGTTTGTTTTGCCGCCCACCGTGTATGAATGGGGAAATGGAGGAAGAGACACATGTCTTTCGGACGAGCTTGAATCAAATGTGTTTTGCCGCCCACATTTGGCGCCCACCGTGTCCGAATGGGCTCAGAGGCCGTCGTGTCACGTCTGATTGAAGTTACTAGTCTACCCCTATCGACAGCAGTGTAAATCCTGTCGATAAGGATGTCAAGTGTCAGGGGTAGACAATAATTTCCATCTTGCAAACACTTGCTTCGAGCAGCCCACAAATTATAGTGGGTGTTTAGCCGCTTCGTTCAAAACTTCGGAGAATTAGCATTCACGTTTGCCCTGGGACCTGGCAAACTAAATTCAAATCCAATTTGTATTCGATTACGAATATCCATAGATAATTATACATTTTGTTATTTATTTCTTCAAAACCACAACAAAGATTTATTCCACCTTTATATATGATTATGATTTAGAAATGTTGTGATCTTCGAATTCAGTAGGTTGGATACACTCTGAGTCAAATAGTTATTTCATCCAATACAATATGCTCACACAACAAACAGTTCACCTTATGTCAATCATACAAGTTCTGAGGATTACCTCGCCTAAAAAATTCGGATCATTACAACACATGGACAACATAGGAGATCTTGCAACATAATCCATTCAAAGACATTACACAACATGCAAGTACAATAATCTAATGAAAATTTCAACTGGTATCTAAAGAAGAACCGGGATTATCTTGGGCTTTAGATAGCAGAAACAGCAGGACCTCATCCGTCTACAAATGCAACATTCTTGCTTCCTCCAATTCTTGGGTTTCTTGCATAACGCGTGCCGCTAATTCCGTAATTTCCAGCCTCAAGATAAATATTACCTCATTCATGGTAGCCACACCATGTCCTGCCTCTAGTAGAGCCTCAAGCACTATAATATTTGTGCTCAGACTGCTCTCCGGCGGTGTTGCCTCTGAACTGCTACCATCTGGTAACATGGATGGCACACTGCTTCCACAAATAGATTCTGGGGTTGTACATTGTGTCCTAGTGTGAATGACATCCTTAAAGGTTTCCGCTGGACATCAGTAAGAGATAGTTATCGTATGATCCAGGAAGTAAGCTTACATGGTAAACAACGGACGAATTATTGCCGAGCATGGCAAACTATATTTAAATGGTTCGAAGCAGCACCCGCCGAAAAGAAATTGAAATGGTACGATGAAACTAGGGATGTAAGTGGCAAATAAACGAAATCCGCCAGTCCCATCTAGTTAGTTTTTGCTACCTCCCTAGTTCATTTTCCTCAAAAAAACAAAAACTCTTTTGAACTATCATACCACTAGTGGACTTTAATCGCGATTAAACCGGACCCAGTTGACATCCCTAGTTGAAAGGGAGTGTACAACCGCTATATTTAAGTTGCCAAGGCATCTAAGTAGTTGAAATAATCTGAGAAAGCACTTAACAGTGTGGCCTCATATAAACTATGAAGAAAGTCTTGTGATGAAGTTGAGAGGAAAATTAAGGACTCAAATGAAATAGGCATGCATTTCTTTACGATAGTACATCAGGCACTGCTGACATATTCGCCAACTCAGGTATAGCGTAACAACAAATAAGCATTCGAATCAAGCAATACAGCAAAGCAGACAGCTGAACTATTTGTAATTCGGTAGGATTACACATTGAGGGCACAAGCCAAGAAAGCAGCCCACTCGCATTACATTTCACATGTACTAAAACACACTGGCTTACCATATGTTGCTGTGAAGCCTAGCTGCTGTTGCAATGTTCTCTGAAGATATCGTCAGCATCCCGTGGTTGCAAATCTTGTTGTTGTAGTTTATTCTGCACCATCTATTTAGGTAAAATTAATTTTAATCGCATGCACTGGTCCGAATTGATCATCAATGGTTCATCTAAACTAATGAAAGAAGGGTGTGTGCATACACGACAATACTCCCTCCGATTCTTTTTTACTTTGCGCATAACTTTTTCTCAGCTTTCTCGTATTAGTCTGCGCGTTGCCGATTCCTAGCGCTGGTTTCCTTTTGTGCCCCGCCCCATCCGCCTCTGCCCTAATTAATTGGCAAATTAGTCCAGAAAAATTAAACCAGTGCCCTCCTTGGTATGAGGGTCAAGAGTTATGCGCAGACTAAATAGAATCGGAGGGAGCATTTCCGCTTCCCTCTATTTTTATGCTTGTTCGAGGTGCCAGCCCCAAAAGAACAAATATTTTGCTTGATGGGGTTGGCAGCTCCATAATTAATAGAAGCATCAAATTAGTCATGCTACTTGGGAAGATCAAGAAAACACAAACAAGTAATGAACAGAGGCTCAGAGTAGTGATGTAATAGCTAGCATCAGAAAATGTAGGGTAAAACGAACAAAAAGCAGCGGAACCACATGCTAGTTTGCTGATGTGTAATTAAGCATAGAGAACATTAAGCAGTCTGATGGAACCAACAGGTGGCATCAGAACAAAACTAAAGCATATTAACTATATGTGCACTGGTATGTAATTTAGCACATGTAACATGTTCACTGCCAGAAGTATGGCCCTACAGGTGCAAGCAGAATAATGCGTCTCATGAAAAAAATGAATGATGCCCTGAAGAAATTCAAAGGTGCGGTGCTTATGCTAGGAAAGTGAATGTAGGCGCTGGCCGTTGGATAATAGTACCTGATTCTCGGCGGCGTATGGGTATCGTTGTCATACTTGATAGCTAAGGATCGTCGATGGTGCTCGTGTTGCGGTTGAGTTTGGGCCGGCTGTCGCCGTTGCTAAAGCGGCTCCAGTGCTACGGTTGCAGCGCCTGTTGACATACAAGAAAGCTCATCTGTGGTAAGTGAACAGTTGCATGATAAAGAGAAAAACCGAAGGACTACAAATCAAAATAAACTGATGAGGCTGCGGCGTCGGTGAAGCAGGGCCAGTGGAGTTGAATATGGCGTTCGTGGAGCGGGTCCGGTGTAGTGGATGAAGGCTTCAGCGAGCGCGTTGTACAGTGCTTTCGGTGAGGCGGATCTGTTGCGGCGGATGAGGGCTTGTATGAAGGGCCAGCGAAGGGGCGGACGAGGGAGTCAGTGAAGGGCCTATGCTGTGGTGGACGAGGGCGCCGGTTAAGAAGATCCGGTGCGGTGGACCATGATGGCGGTCAAGGAGATCTGGAGCGGTGGACAAGCCAGTCGCTGAAGCGGCTCCGGTGAAGTGGTGAGTTGGCAGTTGGGGGTTCCAAGGTGCGGAAGGTAGATCCGGCGGAGTGTGAGGTCCACCGCTGCGGCGAAGGACTAGATTCGGCGGCTTGCCGTGGTTGGGGGGGTCGGGGAGAGGAAGGGGAGGGGCTCTGGGGAAGAATGTTGGGAGAAAAGAGGGGAAAACAATGGAGTTACCAAAGCAGCCCTTTTCCGGTAAAACATGAATATCGCAGGGCTAAACTTTTGGGCGCGTAATATTTCGATGTGAGCGGGAAGTTTGAAAGCTTTTGGTGCCTAAAATTATAAGTATTCTGCTCTCGTACGACCGACTATGATATCATGGCCGACAATTTGTTTGTTTTTCATGCAAAAAAAATTTTAAGTTTTGAAAATCAATGTCTCCAACTCGAAACTTAGATTGTCCATTCAATTCAATATGGATCATTGAGCTAGTACAAGCAAATACCATCATACGGTCCAATTCAAATGAAATTCCAAATGTGTTTATCCTAAATATGATGACAAAAGCAAAAATGTGTATGTGTATGAATAAAGTGGATGATTATAAAGTTTGAACATGCATGTATGTGTATATCTTTAGGTTTGATATATGAATTTGAAATCACGAAATCCCAGCTTAAAAATGTACCTCCGTTTAAATGAATTACAAAAGCTAATGATGGAGTCGAATTCCAAAATTCCAATCTTAGGTTTGTAATTCTGGTACATCAAGGTATATCACGCATGTTCAAACGTATCGTTATCTCATAGTACAAACTGTGGAACAAATTGATCAACCATGAGCGCACAATATCTCAATTACACTAAAGTCCCTCAAATATAGACACCTCACTCTTTATCTGAAGTCAAACCCCCCCCACCACACACACACACATAGAGAGAGAGAGAAGTCGTTCTCTCCCCCAAACACCAACACACGAGCACATTAACACCCCTCTCTCTTGTATAGTCCAGACCCCAACATAGGTCTCTATCACTTTGTCTCTCGGGCATGCACACATCTCTTCCCTCACTCTCTAGGTCTCCCGCTATCTCTCTTACCCAAGCACACGCACTATGTAGAGTGTATATTTCGCATACACACAAAACGTCGCCCCCAAACGTCTATCTCCCTAGTTATGTGGTTCTCGCGCACTCACCTCACACACCACCCCCACTGCAAACAAGCACACTTTGTCTCCTTGTGCACCACTCTCCTCTTTCTATATCTCCCACATGCGGACCCGCCCCAGCTCCTTCCCTGTATACATATATGTCGTGACTCTTTGCATAGCTCCCTAATGTATAATCGTTCTCGATTTTGCACATTGTTCTCTACACCATCTATTCTAGCTCTCTCATGAAGTCCCTATCACACACATGATGACTCGCTTCCCTTGCGTCTCTGTTCATAGGCCAATTTCGGACAACATCAACATTGTCTCCCTATCTATACGCCATTTGTGGACACAAACGACCCCTCTTGCCCCCTCTCTTCCTCTCTCTCTCTCTCTCTCTCTCTCTCTCTCTCCGGCGCTAGCTCTCTCTTTCTCTCGCTCTCACACCCCTCTCCCCCACACACACTCGATGTCTCTTCCAAATAGTCTGCTCCCCGCCCGCACCCGTGCTATCTTGCTACTACACATGTCACACCATTCCCCCTTCCCTTATACTAGGTTTACATCATCAGTGGTCTCTCTACTCCACATACACTCTCTTCCTCTCACACACAAACGCGTGCACAAACACACACAGACACGCACAAACACCCATTTACCTGGATCCTCATCTCTCCTCATGTCTGCATGTGTATCTCACAAACTCACTCTCTAATTATGTATATGTGTCTCCATGTTACACAACACAAAGCCCCATGTACATGTCTCTCTCTATCCTCCACACACATAGACACAAACAATCTGTTATCATTGCCTAAGTCTCTAACATATCACACACGCACACTCTGTCTCTCTCGCAAACACGCTCAACAAGGGTTTCCCCGTGAATAACTTACCGTCTATTCATGAACAGTCGTGGCAATATGGCGAACATGAGATGTGAAGAAGAATAAATCTACACGTGCTTAGACCACCTAGTATGACTACTAGGACTAGAGCAAGCCAAAAAGCGCGCCGCCGTCACCCCCTCCTTGTTGGCGACGGGAAAATCTTCGTTTTACACAATCGAGAAGTCATTATGCTAAGGCCCCACATGCCGAGGCGTTGAATAGAATGTAGATGCTAGTTTACGGAAGCAAGTATCGATAATACGTTTGTATCTCCATACTTATATTTCTTCTCTTATAAAAAACCAAGTTGGTGATGATGGTACGTGTGCCATCTTGCAATATAGACCGTCCGATCTATATCTGACGGATGGAAATTAAACTAAAAGATACCCGCACCCCTCTCCACATTTGCAGACAAGGCCTTCCCTCATTCATCATTATCTCCAACAAACCTCATTGTTGAGCAATTAAGAAAGGAAGCCTCTGGAACAAACTGGCCTGGTGGCCGCTACCGGCGTCATCAATCCCCATGCCTCCGCTCATATTTCTCGAGATATCATTAGTTTTTACACATGGGATTACTACCGCAAGGGTCAATCACAACAAGTGTTTTATAAAAAAAATGCATCTTGATGTTCCGTGCAATGCACAGATCTTGCTAGTACTCCTACACAAGACTAAGTTGGTCATGCTGGTGTGTCTGCCATCCGTCGTTTCTAACCATTAGATCTACATCTAACGATTGTGAGGTAAGTTGTTGCCTTTTCTCACCAACATCCTACTTGTCTACCAATTTGCAGAACAACCCATAATTAGTATCTTAAAACCAACCACATCCCTCCCTGACCTCACTAAAATAGCCCAAGGAATATATTCTAATTGAAACATAATATATCTCTAGTGACATATCTATATCAAAATTAGAGTGTTTTGTACCAAGTTTGTGAATAAGTATTATTCTAATTATGATTCGTTGCAACGGACATGAACATTGCTAGTATTTCCAACCATGCATTTCTTTTCCTAGTATTCCATAGTTTCGAGTTTTCCATCAAGATATTAGTCACTCATGGTTGATATTTACTTTCAATCATGTACACATATGCACTATCTAACTAGCCTTGCTTATTGGCTTCCAAAGCTTAACTTTCACTCCTACTTACAATATGTATAGTATTTAACAAAAAACTACCACTTTCAACCAGCCCTAGGAGGAATCTATTGTACAAAAAATAGCAAAAACAAACCCAAAATTTCTTAATCCACGCCAAAAACTACCTAGTACTCCTATCGATTAGGTTCGTTTAAACCCATTTATGACAGGGTTGGCCCACATGTCCGTGCTGACGAGGCAGCTTAAACCAACACATTTTGTTTGACCGTTGACACGAGGGACCCACATCTGACCTTCTATCCTGTTATTCCCCCTCAAATCATTATTTTTCCTGAACATTACTTCAAACAGTACTGATGCGTGTTCGTCGGTGGCGCCGGTGATGAGCGAGTTGGCCGCCGCTCCGCCGGACATGCCGGACGCCGCGCTGGCCTCCGCATGGGTTGGCAGGCTGGCCCGAGCATGACTCATGAGCGAGCAAGCCGTCGTGCTGGCCTTCGCTCGAGCCAGATGGTTGGCCTTAGCGCGACGCGCGCGAGCAAGCTGCCGCGCTGCCTTACCAATCTAGCTAGCAAACCTTGCAGACAAGCAGCTGGACAGAGCTATCTTGGCTAGCTAGCGGCCGTGAGCGCCGGACGGAGCTGGCATCTGGGCTGCCGCAACATGGGCTCCGCACCGCCTGCGGTTTTGACCTTGCCTTCTGCCGGCAGCGGTAGCTGCGTCCCATGGCCGAGGATGACTAGGTGGACGGGCCGGAGGTAGGAGGTCACTCGAGTATTTTTGTTGGTAAGAGCATGTACAATGGTTGATAAGGTAGTCTTATCTTAAGTCTGCCACGTATGCAAGTGGTAGTAGTTTCTTGGCATTTTAGTGGTTTCTTGCATTATTAGAGCAAGTACAATAGAGCTGAGTCAGCGGGCTATAAGAAATAAACTACTACTACATGTTGGCTATAAGATGGGCAATAGATGACATGGCACTGGCTTATAGCCAGCAGTTGGCTATACTATTAACCATGCTCTTAGGGGTTTCTTGTAAGGAACAATGTATGTACTACTAGCGACAAAAGGCGATTCTAGGTTGCGTTGTACTCCAACGAGTACTACTAGTGGTCGCGGGAGTGTATACCTCATTTTGTGGGTTCAATCCCGGCCGAACGCACGACGGCCTTTTTTTAAATAGTACTACTACACTTCGCTGCGAGCCAATATTTTACACGGGTAGTTTGAGTTTTGAAGTCAAATGGACGTGCAACCCCACAATCTGGGTGCACTGGACAGCCTAGCCACGTGAATGGGTTTTCCTTCCCAGCATCCCGTGGCTCGCGTGCTCGCCCTAGCCGCACCTCGCTTGCAGCTTCCAGCTAGTAGCATATTTCAACTAGCACCTCCCAATTAAGCCCGAGGAGCCGGAAAAGCCTGGCGGGGCATTGGGAACTGTGCAATATGGCTCTGTACGTAAAGTGCTCTACTACTACTCTGTAGCTTGTGGTGTTGCATGCATGGACTTCACTCCATTATCGGCTCTACTATAAAAGAAATTCCTCTTGCCGTGTTTTTTTGAAACGGAGGCAAAAGCTTTGCTTCATCTCATTCATAAAGAAGGAACTACTAAGAAAGTTCGACGAGATCCATTACACCTCCACAAATGGAAGCGAAGAGCCTAGTCTCGTTGTATCAAATAACTCAAATGTTCTGCCCCCGTAGTAACCGTCACTATTAAACAGGCTGCTAGTGTGTGCGTGAGAGGAGCGGCTGAGTAGGCTAGCTACGTGAGAGGAGCGGCTGAATAGAGCACCGGGAGTACCCACTAGGCCACTACGCAGGTGTACTTCCCCTGCATTGATAGTACAGCGATGGTTCTAGAGAACAGTAGTACCCTCCACTTCCAACTGTAGCTCCTTGGCCCTGAGATTCAAGAGTTCAAAACTGGTGCACTATACTAGACTAGACTAGAAGTACAGTACATCACACTACTAGTTGAGAAAAGTAGTACTAGTACTGCTACAGTACGAGTACGTACTCCTCCGTCACATAATGTAAGACGTTTTTTGACACTAGTTGGCGTGTACAAAAAATGGCAAAAACATACCCAAAATTTCTTAATCCATGCCAAAAACTACTACCTAGTGCCAAAAATTTCTTACTAGTGCTATTATTTACAGTATAATGCAATCCCATAACGTTCCATAATCCCTTCCTTTCAAAAAAATCACTTCTGGAGAGAAGATTGCTATCTCCACGCGAGCTTCACATAGGCCAGCGCCACTGCATGCAGTCATGTGAGAGAGAGGGAGGCATCCATGCAGAGAGAGGAGAACGCGGGCGGACAGCCAATGGGCTGCATGGGGCATTTATAGCTGCTAACTCCTCCCATCTATGCGCCAGGGGTATTTCCGTCCAGAAAGCATGCAGCGAGCCCCTGCCTTGGTATCCGGGTTTGCTCTTAGGCGTAGAGTAAAAAGAATCGGAGGGAGTACTAGTAGTAAATAATAGCCTCACCCCTTCGCTGAGGAACGATCTACAGTTGGAAGGGACGAGGCCCTGCGGTTACTACACCCTTATCTCCTCCTCGCCAGTTCCCCTCTCCCCGAAGAGAAGGCAGTTATTCGCTGCTCCCATGGATTCGCCAGGCGGTTCTCCTCCTCGTCGGGGCTGGGAGACCTTGGACGATGATCCTGTGGGAGAAATCGCACGCCACTCTGACGTCCTCACTGCCGCAAGACTCGGTGCTTCCTGCACCAACTTTTTCAAGACGCTGCTTAAACAGGCCATGCTTGTTGGTCTTCCATGCATCCTCGAGGAGAAGGTTCTTCTATGGGACAATCCTTCGAACAGTCCACTGCTCCCTGGCCATTGTTGCATGTTGACTCCGCTAGAGTTGCCGATGTTGAGAGGTAGTCGGATTTTGTCCGATGAGCAGGTCAGTAATGGAGTTTGATCATGTAGTACATAGTTATTCAATTTCCATCCCGTAATTTCTCCGCTGCCCACCGTCTTATATATAGGTCTGGGTCGGTGCCAACGAAGATTGGCTTGCATACCTCTGGCCGGATACCACCATCATTTTGCACAACATCCACAGCAGTGCGGCCGTTCCGGTAGACCCCTTCTCCACCATTGGGATCGGCCTTCCGGACTGGCTGGGCAAGAATACATATGATGATGCCTACATGACATTGAAGAAGATAGCAATTGCGGACCCGCGACAAAGCGACGCGGCAACGATGATTACTATATCATCGCGGTGTTTGACATAAGGATTTCCATCAATGCAGGAGGCATTAACGGCAGAGGCTGACGCATGTTGGTGGCGGCAGATTTGTACCCCTACACGTTTGAAGACGTTGTGCGCCATCTAGGCCGCATCTTTGCGGTGACAAACCAGGGGACTTGTTTCATCTGGTTGACATCCTACGGTATGGGAGATTACAAACGGAATGCACAAACCATCATTTGCATCCCTAACAGTACTCCATTATTTTGCAGGGACCAGTCATCCCCCGATCAAAATAAGATCGCTGATCCTGGATGTGCATTTGCATCCGCGATTCAGTCTAACCTGGAACCTTGTAGCTGACTTTGGCATATTAGGATCAACTATCTTAGCAGTCGTTACCCATGGTACCACTGATGTGCAACATGGTCACATAATCTACCATGATCGGACCGTCACCATCTACCCAGGTATTCCATTTTTTAACCCTCTCGCCTTCTCTTTCATTGTTGTACTAGTAGTATACTTTGTAGTACTAGTAGGAGTACTTTTTACCTTGGAGGACGCGTATATCTAGCTAGGCCCTTGAAGACTTGAACCCACTAGCTGCCACCATTTTTGTTTTTCCATGTCTTACTATCTCATTCATGTAGCCAAGAGTGGCTATATATAATAAGCCGGTTATTTTACTTCCTCTATACCGGAGTAGTACTATTTGCTGCACAGTATTACTGACCGCCACATTTGAGCACAACATTATTATGCATGGACCTTGATTATGTACGTCACCATGTGTCCAGATCTTGGAGAGTACTCGCTTTTCATCGGGGATAGCTACCCCATTGTGAAGCAGATGCCACCTTCCGTGCATGACACGGAAGGCCTGCCGTTCATGAAGCATGGTTGTGTCTTCAGTGCGCACCGCCGGATGAACGACATGCTGGGACATGCTATCCCTGATTTATGCCGCTTCAGCTTGGATGAGTCTCCATCGTGTGGAACCGGACTAGAAAGCTGCGACAATGATTCCCGTTGCCCACCGCTATGGATCGTGCCATCCATGAAGAACACCTGGGACTAGAACCTGGAGGAGGACATGTAGCCCATCTATAACGTGTAAGTGGAGTACGGTAATTGTGAACGGTAGCGCTGTGAATATATGTAGACTAGTCGTGCACAAATTTATCACATGAGTTGGAGATGAACTTGTGTGGCCTGCTGGCATTTGTCCTTTAGAATTTATTACTAGTAAATGTGTTATGTGTATGTGCAACTTGTGTGGTTGTTGCACGGGCTCCAACACGCTCTTTGAGAAAAAAAGGTGGCACAACTTTGGATATACGTGACGTGGCGGCATCATACAGTAGCATCGTTCGCTATAGTTGTACTAGTACACTCCTACTAGGACGACAACTCCTATAAAACCTTGCGCTTGGCTCTTTGCCTCTTCGGGAGGTTCAACAGTTCATACTCGTGTGAACCTTGCACTTGGCTCTTCGCCTCTTCGGAAGGTCCAACAATGATGATACTACAGTACAATATGCTTCTGGCAATCTGACACCGATTGAACTGTTGCACCTCCATCGCGAGGGAGAGGGAGAGGGCGCTGTAGTCAAAATCCTCTCCTCGTCCTGCGAACCACAGCGCGCGTGGGTGAGGGAGAGGCGTAGTAAGCAAGCTTCTCCTCGTTCGGCGAGTTGACGGGACACATCAAAGCAGTACTAGTACTAGTACTAGTAGTAGTACTCCATACTGCGTCCTTTCCAATTAATATGGCTTAATTTGAAACAAGATAAACACACTTTCGGTCAACGTATGTAACAGTACGCTCTTTATAGTCACTATATATAGTTTTGCGGCGGTTATGCGATCACTAGCTCATCGTAGAGCACCGTATTGCACCCTACTAACCGGCCACATAGTCGACATGGCACTTTGTTGACTGGTTAAATTGTCACCTGGTTACTGGGTCCAACCTGTCAGTTGGCAGAGCAAAGAAATCAGTTAAACAAAACTTTACGCAGGCGCGACACGAGTCCATGAGTATGTGAGCGTGTGTGTTGCGTTGTGTGCTGTGTGCCGCATGGGTGCGTGAGTGTTCCGTGCGTCCATGTGTACGTGTGAGTGTTGCATGTTGCATGCATCCATGCATGCATGGGGCTTACTCCCTCCCACTGACATGTTCATATTCAAACTTCCTCTGTTCCCTCCATATGGTGATACTCCCTCTATTCCCAAATAGTACGGAGTAAAAGCCTCCCTCTGTTCCCAAATACGGAGTATTTGTCTTTCTACAGATTTCAACAAGTGACTAGGTATGGAGCAAAATGAGTGAAGTGAGCGTAGAGGCATAGGGATACTATAGAAAGGAAGTCCTCGCGATCCATTTATTCCCCATCTCGGTTAGAGAGAACTATTCAACTAGTCTCTTCTTCTACCTCCTCTCTTCCCCATCGTCGGCCGCACACCATTTACCCCCGCTCACTGCTCTCCCGCCCACGCCATCTTCCTTGGTACCTCGCGCGTACCATATCCCCCCGCTCACTGCTCGGCCACACAAGGAGAAGCTTCTTTGCTCGCCCGCCCGAATCCACTTCCCCGCTGGCTCGCAGGCACCGAAAACCCCAATGGAAGAACCGACTAACACGCAGAGCCGCGATTGGAATTCGCCCTATAGTGAGTCGTATTACAATTCACTGGCCGTCGTTTTACAACGTCGTGACTGGGAAAACCCTGGCGTTACCCAACTTAATCGCCTTGCAGCACATCCCCCTTTCGCCAGCCGGCTCTTTTCAAGACACCCTACTTGCTAATGCCCGATCCTCGCAGGTGGCCCAGACACCGACTTGACGATCCTACGGAGGTTGTCGTGGTGCCCCTCGACATGCTACCACTACCCGTCCACATGTCCTTCATGCGCGGCCACTACTGGGCGGGCATGAAGGCCAACTGGATCGTCCTCATCCACCACACCGGTAGTCCGTGGCTTCTCGTGGATATCTACATCCAGTGAGAGATCAGCCTTCCATCGTTGGATACCGCCGCCATCGAGCCTCGCGGCCCGCCGGACACTCCTGCCTACTACGCACGAGACGCGTCAAGCTTTTGGCTCGACCTCTGTTTGCAGAAGGTTGTAATCTGTGAAGTGCCCACACCATCAGAAGACTACATGGATTACAAGCTCATTGCCTTATTCAACAAGGGATTAGTCTATCTGGAATCCAGTGGCCATACATGGTTATGGCTCATCATCAATCATGTTGAGGAAACATTTCTGTCTGATGCTATAGTGCATGATGGCATTGTTTACGCGGTCGACGCACAGATTGGCTACCTATATTGGTGGAATCTATCGTCGTGTAATTGTTCTATCTCATCTCATCTTTACCTTATGAATACGTCTGCCTATTCATTTGTTACAAATTTAGAATGCATAGCATGTCTATAACCACATCATTGCTATATGTTCCTCTCATTTCCTAGATTTTTATGACACATGTTATTGTTAGAGTTGATATGAGAACAATTGGCATCTAATGATTGTTAGAATACATATTATGAGCATAACATCATGATTGCTATATGCTACTCTCGTTTACAAGATTTTTATAACAACGCATGTTATTGCTTAGAGTTGATATGAGAACAGTAGTAGTAAGTGCTATGGTCGAATATGAGTAGGTGCTGTCATAGCTGTTTTCCCCTCATTGTTACATGATGTTTGAACCATGACATATTGCTAGAATATGAAAGCCATTGGCTTATTTTTTAACTTGGGGTATGATTATGACCACGGCATTGCAATTCTCTGTCTATGATATGTGTCACTGTTATAATAATCTTAATTACACACATACTCTGAACATGATTGTTTATTTTTGTCCTTTTGGTCTCCAATTTGAATTGTTGCAGCAGACGCAAATGCGCTGGCCTTCATGATTCCAGGACCTGGAATCATACCAACCGATGGGTGGTGGTTTATCGCTCATTCAGCTGACGGCGGTCATTTGATGCTCATTCGCACGTACCAAATTGACCAAACCATTACATCAAACCACATTCAGTACAATGCGTGGGGCGTTCGTGACATTGATGGCTATGGCTGCTTCATGTTCGAGAAAGATCCCAGCTCCGTTGGGCAAGGCGTATTCAATTGGAGGCGGGTTTACAGCCTCGGCAACCACACCTTGTTCCTCGGGCTCAATTATCCGATCATCCAACCAATCATCGATCATATCATCGGTGATGATTACTGTGCTATGCAACTTCCATTCGCGAGGGGGGCTATGTTTACACATCATACCATGGGTTTCATGAATCACCATATCCAGAGATTCGTCGAGACAACTTGTTGCCAGATAATCTTCAGTGTCTGCAAGGCATCCAGCTTCCATGCGATGGATGGCTTTTGCAAACCCGACATGGGGCAATGTGGTTCATGCCAACAGCAAATATGCACAACTTGATTCGTGCTGATATCTAGACTAAGCCATGTATTCTGCTGCTGTAGCACGACCCTCTTTTGTTGGATATTATGTACTGTTGTTAGTTTGAAGCACTCCTCTCGTTTGAAGGATAGATACCTTCCTGGGATCAAGTGCATCCTAACTCACCTGCGTAGGATGTACTGATAATGATGATGGAGATGTTGTGCAGAAGCCATATATATATTAGTTAGGCTTCAAATGTGTACTTGTTAGTTAAACCTATGTATAAATTGCGACACTAAATACGACTAGTAAGTAGTACAGTAGCAGTACTAGTATACGTTGGTCAAATTATTCATCATGTCCACGCATTGAATTCACGTGACAACAAGCTGCGCGTGAGGTGACACAAGAATCCCAGTGGCGTGTTCGGGTATTCTGGACTTCAGATTTGGAGTACCACTTATCTGTCGAAATCTTTCATCATTCACTTAAAACAGTCGATTGATCATACATTGAGTACCATATAACTGGAATTACCGATGCAAGTCGAAGAAGGATTGGCCCGTGCTACCTGCTGGCGTCAAGTTCGATCCCACGGATCAGGAGCTGATCAAGCACCTTGAGGCCAAAGTGAGTGCTGACAGCGCGAGATTTCAGTCTCTCATCGATTTGTTCATACCAACCATCGACAGCGAGCACGACATATGTTACACCCAACCTGAGAAACTTCCAGGTAGGACACCGATCGGCCGTCTACTTGCACAAACATATTCCTTTATTTATAGCTCTATTTTTCTTTTTAGATGCAGACCTGGTGAAGCAATTACAATTTGGAAGTTAATAAAAAGTGAAACAAGTGACTGCAACATGCCAAAGATGTTATGAAAATGCCAACTAGGTACACCAAAACCTGTATTCCACAATACTGCAGGTATCACACTGAGTGGCCTAAGGAAGAATTTCTTCCAACGCAATTCCAGGGCGTTCAAAAGGGGCGCGTGGACGCGTCGCAAGATATAGTCGGAGTGCGGCATGCACGCGATGTGGCACAAGACCGGAAATACCTTGCCGGTGATGGTCCACGGCCGGCAGACAGGCAGCAAAAAAGGTTCTGGTGCTGCACACCAACAAGAACTTCGACGAGTAGAGGACCAACTGGGTGATGCACCAGTACCACCTCGGGGACCTGGAGCAAGAGAAGGAGCGGGAGCTGGTCCTCTACAAGATTTTCTACCAGACGAACACTAGGGCCAGGAGTAAAAAGATTACAAGTTAGTTTGGTATTGGTAGTTGTACTACCTTGTCGTCCGCAAGTTGGTATTGTTGTTAACGATCTTTTGGTATGAACTTGCATTTGCTTCCAACCATCGTGCCGAGGGTCGACATGGATATAAAGCTGAATCATTTGTTTCGAAATGAATTTTCAGGCACCTGATTTTTATTTGATGGGTAGCATAAGCACTCGCCATTCGAATTCCCAGTTCTCCAATTTTTTCGAAACAAGTGCATGCACTTATTATCACGATAAAAAAACAATATCCGTGCTGCATCCCAGTTATCAGTCTGTACTTGCAGAATTCTCTCGTTTATTGAGCACGTATATTGTTTTTTCAGGTCGAGCAAGTTTCAACTGGGCTGTAGATTGCCCAGGGTTGTTTTGTTTTTAATAGGCCCAGCCCATGACGACAACGGGGCACAAAGATCCAGCAGGTATCTACTGGCCTGTGGCCCGCCAGCGTTAATTATATTTTGTCTTACAACATCCGCCGGCAGTTTTTTCACTGAATCAAACACACAGCCCAGTTCTATTTTCCTCTTGAAATGCATGTCCTACATCCGTTTTCTAATCTCTACCTATAGTTTTACTAGTTCATATACACGTATCATTATATTGAAAACACATAAAATTCTCTTTTCATATTTACATCCTTATTTTTGTTGTTTTTTCTCACCCAGTGCTGATTTTTTTACCACTGGTTTTCCCTTAAACCAACTAAATTGTCCCACGTCTTATTTTCTTACAAAAACAAAACGATTTTTTTTGGCAAATCAATAAGTTCTTAAAAAATGTTTATCTGTTCGGGATTACAACAGTTCGGACTCCACTGAAATATGAAAAATAAGATTGAACTTTTTGACCGTGGTCCTGGGCAGAAAATGGGATGTGATAAATTACTTAAGAATTAGCAAATGGGCTGCAAATTATAAAAAAATAGCAAATGGGCTTTATGTTTTCTGCCACAGATTTGGAGGCTGACTTGTGGGCCTACTAAGTTCACGCGTACACAAGGTTTCTCAAAAAAGAAACTTAGTTAACAATCAACTCTACCAGCGTCAGACCGTTAGATGTCAATCTAACAGCAATCGTGCTTCTTCAGTCTCTGATCTTCCTGCCCCAGCCGCCCAAACCAGGGCCGTCGGAACCTCCTGCTCCCGTCTCCCGTGGCCGGCAATGCTGCTGGGAAGGCCTCACGGCCCCATCATACTCGCATCCCTGGCCTGTCTATCCCTCTACTCACTCACACCTCCTGTTATTTTCCGGCGACGGCAGCCGAAACAGTCAACCCTCGTACTCTCCACCGCGTGGGAAGCCACTGCCGTGTCTTCCCCGGCTCCATGTCATTCCCTTCGTAGGCCTCGCCGTCGTCCACCGCCCTGGTGCTTTTGGCGCGGCGTGGTCAATGATGTCCATCCAATGGTCGTAGTGCTTCTTCAACCTCTGGTCTTCTTGCCCCAGCCGCCCAAAGCAGCGCCGGTCGTGCCGCATGCTCCTGCCTCCCGTGGCCAGCTGTGCTGCCGCAGAGGCCTTACCGTCCCCATACTACTCCCACCGCTGGCCAGGCCATCCCTCCACTCACCCACTCCCCCTGTTATTCTGCGGCGATGGCAGCCTCACACCGCAGCCGAACCAGTGAACCCTCGTACTATTCTCCGCGTGGGCATCCACTGCCGCGTCTTTCCCGGCTCCGCATCGTCCCCTTCCTAGGCCTCGCCGTCGTCCACCGCCGTGGTACTCTCGGCGCGGCGTGGTCAATGTGGTCAACGACCGACTTCCATCGGAAGAGTACTGTACGTGGAGAGGCTGACAGCTGGGTCCACGGTAGCCGCAAGGAAGTGCCTCCTTATTACGCGCAAAATAATTATTCCTCCACCTGACAGCAGTGATCCACCAGACGGGCCACCAGTATTTCGCGAAAAAAACGTTTCCCCCCTGACTGCTGGGACCCACCGGACGGGCCACCGTATTTCGTGAAAAAATGTTTGCCCCTGACTGTTGGGACCCACCGGATGGACCACCGTATTTCGTGAAAAAAACGTTCCCCCCGCTGTCAGCTTGGACCCACCGGAAGTGCCTCCTTATTACGCACAGAAAAATGACTACTCACCCTTCTAGCTGGGACCCAACCTGGTGGGAGGCTGACTTGTGGGCCTACTAAGTTGACGAGGATGGAGGGCTTTGTCAACTTAGTCAATATGAACGATTCTAGCTCCAGTGACCGTACGATGTCCATCCAACGGCCGTAGTACTTCTTCAACCTCTGGTATTCTTGCTCCAGCCGCCCAAAGCTGCACCGGTCATGTCGCATGCTCCTGCCTCTTGTGGCCGGCTGTGATGCCGTGGAGGCCTCACCGCCCCCTACTACTCCCACAGCTGGCCCATGCTATACCTCTACTCACCCACACCCCTGTTATTCTACGGCGACGGCAGCCTCACGCCGCAGCCGAACCAATGAACCCTCGTACTCCTCTCCGCTTGGGCATCCACTGCTGCGTCTTCCCCGGCTCCGCGTCGTCCCCTTCCTAGGCCTCACCGTTGTCCACCGCCTTGTTGCTCTCGGCGGGGCGTGGTCAATGTGGTCAACGGCCGAGTTCCATCGGAAGAGTACTGTACGTGAAGAGGCTGACAGCTGGGTCCACAGCCACATCCCATTTTTTGTGATTTGCCAAGTAAGTCCCTTTGTCAGGCCTGTTGGGCTGCAAATCTTTCAAGATGAGGAGAACTTCATTCGGCTGGCCAAGACACATCAAACCGGCAATTAGTTTAAAATATCTTTTTTTCATTTCAAAATTTTAAATTACATTAATTTTTATGCATGGAGAATTTGTTGGATTTTATATTGATATACATTTATTTTTAAAATCAGTTTGGATGTGAGTCGAAATTTCGGGATTAAAAACAGTTTGGACCGCACCGAAATATGCAAAATTTCGTTAATTTTTTAACCGTGGCCACAATATGGGCTATAATGCTAACAAAAAGAATATGGGCTCCAAAAAAACCTTAAGAATTAGCAAATGTGCTATAAATTATTAGAAATAATGGCAGATGAGTTGTATGCTGTTTTCCACAGATTTGAGGCTTTCCTAAAAAAAGGTTGACGCACAAGCAGTGACTGTTGGATGTCCATCGAACGGCTGTCATGCTTCTTCAATCTCTGCTCTTCCTGCTCCAGCCGCTCAAACAAGCGCCGGCGGGACTGCCTGCTCCCTCCTCCTCGTGGCCGGCTGTGCTGCCGCGCAAGCCTCACCGCCCCACCATACTCCCATCCCTGGCCATCCCTCTACTCACACACACCTGCTGTTATTCTCCGGCGACGGCAGAAGAACCAGTAAACCCTCGTACAGTCGTACTCCCCTCCGCGTGGGAAACAACTGCCGAGTCTTCCCTGCCTCCGTGTTGTTCCCTTCCTAGGCCTCGCCATCGTCCACCGCCCTGGTCCTCTCGGCGCGGCCTGGTCAACGTGGTCAACGACCGACATGCATCTGAAGTGGAGTGTACGTGGAGAGGCCAACAGCTGGGTCCACGGCCGCATGCAAGGAAATGCCACCTTATTACGTGCAAAATAATGATTCCTCCACCTGACATCAGGGACCCACTGAAAGGGCCTCTGTATTTCGTGAAAAAAATGTTACCGCTGCTGACAGCTCGGACCCACCAGCTATATCTTCGCATGGAAGGAAGTGCCTCCTTATTACGCTCAAAAAATGAATACCCCCTGCTAGCTGGGACCCACCTTGGTGGGAGGCTGACTTGTGGGCCTACTAAGTTGATGGGGATGGAGGGCTTTGTCAACTTAGTCAGTATGCATGATTCTAGCTCAAGTGACCATACGATGTCCATCCAACGGCCGTAGTGCTTCTTCAACCTCTGGTCTTCTTGCTCCAGCCGCCCAAACCAGCGCCAGTCGTGCCTCGTGCACCTGCCTCCCGTGGCCGGCTGTGATGCGGCGGAGGCCTCACCGCCCCCTACTACTCCCACCGCTGGCCAGGCCATCCCTCTACTCACCCACACCCCCTGTTATTCTGCGGCAGCGGCAGCCTCACACCACAGCGAACCAGTGAACCCTTGTACTCCTCTACGCATGGGCATCCACTATCGCGTCTTCCCCGGCTCCACGTTGTCCCCTTCCTAGGCCTTGCCATCGTCCACCGCCCTGGTGCTCTCGGCGCGGCGTGGTCAACATGGTCAAGGAACGGCTTCCATCGGACGTGGACTGTACGTGGAGAGGCTGACAGCTGGGTCCACGGCCGCAGCAAGGAAGTGCCTCCTTATTACATGCAAAATAATTATTCCTCCACCTGACAGCGGGAACCCACCAGACGGGCCACCGTATTTCGCCCCCTGACTGTTGGGACCCACCAGCTACATCTTCGCACACAAGGAAGTGCTTGACAGTCGGAACCCACCTGGTCGAAGCGTACGTAGCGTTGTCATTCTGGTCGCGAACGTGTACGTACATATATACTGGTCGATGTAGAGGCGCGCACGTGTCGTAGTAGAGGCGCGCATGTAGCATGTACACGTACGTACAGAGGCCAGGGTGCAAGAAAGAAAATATGGCCACGTATGTGTACATACGGGCGGGGTCTCGAACGCCTACTCGCGCATACGTACGGCCATGGCTCGTGTACATGGCTGGGTCGGAATGGAGAAACAGCGTCGTCATCGTGTTCATGGGGAGGCAACGTATGCGTCGTGTTCATGGGGAGGCAACGGAATGCGTCGTGTTCATGGGGAGGCAACGGAATACGTCGTGTTCATCGGGAGGGCTTGGACGGAACATGCGATGGAAACGAGGCCTGGCGTACCACAGAACGGAGGAAACGGCCTTGTGTTCGGTCGGCCACATTCGAAACAGGATCATGTTCATCGGGAGGGGTCTGGCGTATCGCAAAACGGAGGAAACTGACCTCCTACGGTCGAAACGGGGGTCCTGTTGATCGGGAGGGGTGTGGCGTACCGCAAAACGGATGAAACGGACTTGTGTTGGAGCGCTACGGTCGAAACGGGGGTCCTGTTCATCGGGAGGGGTCTAGCGTACCGCAAAACAGGACTCCACGGGATATTGTTCATCTCCACCGTCGACCTCCTCCAGCCTCCACGGGCTCCTATTCATCCAGCCTCCACCGCGCGCTACTCCACCGGCTACTGTTGAACCACCCCTCCACCATCTACTGTTCATCCAGCCCTCCACACCACGGGGTCCTGTTCAACCACCCCTCCACGGGCACCCCTCCACCGTCTACTGTTCATCCAGCCCTCCACACCACGGGGTCCTGTTCAACCACCCCTCCACCGTCTACTGTTCATCCAGCCCTCCACACCACGGGGTCCTGTTCATCCACCCCTCCACGGGCACCCCTCCACCGTCTACTGTTTATCCAGCCCTCCACCACACCACGGGGTCCTGTTCATCCAGAGGCAACGCCACCGCTCACTGTTCATCCAAACCCCCCCGCAACGCTCACTGTTCATCCCACCGATCGGCTTCAGTTAGCAGCAGTAGTGAAGGAATCGCTCGATCGGGTTCAGTTAACAGCCATCGATCGATCGCTCGGGTTCAGTAACGCATAGCCTGCAGTGCAATCGCTCGGGTTCACTTAGAGCCCAACGCCTTGCTCAGGTTCAGTTAGAGCCAACGCCTCGCAGACACACGCGTACGTGTACAAGAGAAACACGCATCGCTCGGTCCCTGACCTCCCACCATAACCGGGAACTCCCCGAAATTTTCCTCCCCCTCGCTTCTACCACGGTTTTTTCCGTCATGGACGGCCCAAATAATGTCATGCAGCTGCATCTCCGGCCCGCCCAGGACAAAAAGCCCATTTTCTGTCATGATTTTTTTCATAGAAGTAGGAGCCCACCACATCTATGATGATACCAGGTTTTGTCATAATTATCGTCATAGAAGTGTCATATGTATGACAGAAAAAAATTCGTTCGGCCCAAAATGTAATGGATGTGTCTTTTTTTGTAGTGATAAGTACTTAGAAACTAAATGGTTGCAAGAAAGGCTGGATGTTTGTGCTGAAAATTTAAATTTTCTTGGCCGTACTTGTGAACTTTGCAATGAACATGGTCATTTAACCATCCGATGCAAATTGTTTCATGATCTAATTGTTTCCAAAAATTGTGATGACTTGATTTCCCTTGCACATCATACTGAAGTTAGTTTTCTTATGGATTATGAAGAAATGAAACGTATAACTAACTATCTTCCAGTATTTGCCCATGATAAACTTCTTAATTTTGATCTAGAGGAAATTTATATGTATTGTGCGGTGAATTGCATTGAAAATCCTTATATTGCCAATTATATAAAGAAAAGAAAACAAGTAGAGGATGAAGAGAATACTAATGAAAGGGAAGAGGCTTCCCAATATCCTCCTATTATTTCTTATGATGAATTAGGTAACGAGGAGGAGACTTCTTTCAACCAATCTCATTAATAAGGAGCTCAAAAAAGAGGGCTAAACCCACACATGATGTGAAGAAGAAAAACAAAAGATGGAGAAGCAAAGTGTAACGCCCCGAGACCGATGTGCCAGGTGTCCTCTAGTTATTCGCTGTTGTTGCCTTGTCTTCGCTTGCATGTTGCATCTTGCCATGTCATCATGTGCATTGCATCATCATGTTTTCAAACTTGCATCCGTCCGGGTTTCCCCAGTTCCGTCCGTTGTCCGTTCTGAACTCAAACACACTCGCACGCGCCCGCGGCATGGCCGAATATTATTTTATAAGTGGCCGGCAAATGTTCTCGGGTTGGGTTGAGAGTTGGTGTGCGGTCTTATTATAGTGTAGGTAGGCCGCCTGCCAAGTTTCATCGCATTCGGAGTTCGTTTGACGCGCCAACGGATAACTATAGCGGCATTATAGCCGGTCTAACGTCGGACGTTTTCGGTCTCCGGAAATAGATGCCGGGCCCTCTCTCTCTCTCTTATGCCCCTCACAGTCTCGCCACAGCCCACCTAGTCCATCCTCCTTCCCCTCTTCGCTTCCGGAGTTGTTCGATGCGACCGCACGGTCTGAAACCCTCTCTGCTCAGTGCATCAAACCCCCTCGCGCGCGCGTCCGAAAAGTTGTCCCGGACCCGACCCGGACTGTCGCCACCGTTGTGTCCGGATCATCCCCAAACATCTACAAAACGTCTCCATTTTCTTATTTGGGCTCCCTAGATATTTTATCCGCGATCGTCTGATTGCGATCGTAGGGTCGAGATAGCCCCTAGCCTAACCTACCCGCTATATATATTAGTCTATCCGGAGACCAAATCCCTAATTTCTAGGGATCCTCCTCCGCTGCCACTCTCTTCCATCTCCCTCGGGATCCTTTCCGATCTACTCCACCTCGTTTTCTGCAGCCAACCAACCCGCATCGCTCGCCGCTTTCCTCATGCCCGAGGCCTCCAAATCACTCCTCGCCGGCAACCAGCGCAACTAGGCCGTGCCCTGCGCCCTTCCTCCCCTGCTCCTTTCCCTTCCTTCTTTCTCTCCCTCTTACGTGCAAGCTCTCCCCTCGTTCTCTTCTTCTTCTTCACAGGGAACCAAGACGCCAGTGCCGCCATTCCTCTGCTTCGTCTACTTCCAGCAGGACCACGAGGCGCGACCGAGTCCCGCCTGCTCCTTCAAGTCCGCCGCCGTCTCCCAAGGCCCTCGGCTTCGCCGCCCCGCCAAGCTCCACGCAGCCCCGTCTGCTCGTTCTTGCTGCCGTACCCGTTGCTGCTTTGCTGCTCGCCCCGCCGTCCAGATTCAATGAGAAGCATCAGCCCCGCGCCACCGGAGTCAAGCCACCGCCGGCCACCGCGTCGAGCTCCGCCACCAGAGATCCCCGTCGCAGCCTCCTCCTCGACCAAGACCTCCGCCTCATCGCCTGAAGCCGTCGTGTCGACTCCCCTGCATCGCCCTGTTGCCGCGTCAGTAGCCGCCGCTGTCGTGGTCTTCTCCATCGCCAAGTCCCAGCACCCACGGCCCTTCGCCTCGCCTATATCCGGATGGGTCCGTGCCCTCCCACGTCGCCGGCAGCCATTCCCGCCGCCTAGTCTGTTGCCGTGAACCTACTGCTGCTCTGAACCTTGCGCCCCCGCTTCTGTTTCTGCTTTCAGAGACGAGGGCTGCAGCGCTCGCCCACTCGTACGCGTTGACCAAGCCAAGCGAGCGCGGGCCCGGCTCCCTTCACCCGCGTGGGCCTCCCAGCTGCCAGGCAGCTGCGTTGCCGGGCCCAGTCACTGCTCTGAGCCGGCCCAAGTACCTTGGTGAGAACCCCAGCCCATCCAGTTTCGGCCCAGTGTTGTTTTTTTCCTGATCTGCGTTTTTTCCTATTTATCCTGAGATAACAGTTTTGCAGTTCAGCCCCTAAACTTCATGCATTTCATTACTCACGAACTAAGCATCACTTGTAAAAACTTTGTATATGAAAGTTGCTTAGAATTTTGTCTAGTTTAATT